>NW_028185039.1:1562576-1764354 GCF_003343005.1 Rhea americana | reverse complement strand
GGGGCCTCGCCGGGGCGGGTCCGAGCGGCGCCAGCAGCGGGTCCGAGAGCCTTCCCGGGGCAGAGGCCGGCCGGGCTGTGCTCGGCGCTGCACGCTGCAGCCGGGCGCAGCGCCCAGGGCAGCGGCGCCCTTCCCCAGCCGAGCGGGGCGGCTGCTCCCCCGGCGGGGACCGGCGCCGGCAGTGGCACCTGCCCCGGCACCTGCGGGGGGCCATGGAGGCAGCCCCGAGGAGGGCCCAGCCAGCCGGGTGGCAGTGCCACTTCCCCGGCCTGGCATCTAGACCCCCCGAGAGGTTCATCCCCGGGGACCCCGCTTCAGCTCCGGCCCCCTTTGCCTTGGGGCAGAGAGGGGGTGCGGTGGGGAGCTCCGTCTCAGTCCCTTCTTTGCTGCCGCGTCGCTGCCGTAGTTACATAAGGCAAAGGTGTKTGTGGCCAGTGCTCACATGGCTGAGGGATGGGGATTTCACCAAGGGAAGCCCATAGCTGTGCCGGACCGGGCCGGCAGCTCTCCGGCTGCATTGGCCCTGCTGCCCATGGTGAGGCACAGCTTGTCCTGTGCCTTCCTCTCCCACCTGCCATCCCCTGCCTGCTGCAGGGATGGTGCTTGCACATCACGCAGGTGGAGGGGGTACACACACGTACGTACACRTTCACACACCCTTCCCCTGCCCTGCATCCTGCGCTCTCCCTCTCGCACAGAGCTACCTTGCACTAACGCTTGTGCCTGTAACTGCTCGCTACACACAGGCACGCACACACACACACGGGTTATTTGATGTAACAGCCTTGCTCTTGCAGATGCATTGCTCCTAAGCAATACGTGCGGGCAGTGTTTGCACACACACGTGCACGCCACAGTGGGTAACAYGCTAGTTGTGCTCTCGTGCCCACTCGTGCCCGCCGGGCAGGCTCTGCTGTGGGCACACTGAAGCACGCGCACGCTCGCGGAGGGATGCGCTTTCTGTACATACATGTGCACATGCACAGGTCATCCTGGACGGCCACGTCTCTCATCTTGCACCAGTTCCCACCCTGGGGTTAACACGGGGAAAGCCGCAGGCCTGGCAGGGCTGAGCAGGGCTGGCTGCGGAGGGCAGCTCTGCGGCTACGCACAGCTTTCCTCGTCCTGACCGAGGCACCCTGAGCAGGGATCAATAATGCTTTTCTGATTGGCTTCAATTCCCCATTCAAAGTAGTCACTGCATTAGGACTTGATTTTCTCCCCTTTGACTCCCAGCCAGATTAGATTGTGAATTTGGCTGATTTCAAGCAACCGGGGGAGGGAAGAGTCATACAGCGTGCRAGAGAGAACTGAAATATCCTACAGGATCCCCTGGAGGGGAGAGAAATCAGGTCTAGATAAGAGCTTGTTCTCCYTGTCTGGCTAATGCTTTTCTGTTTGATGATCAGAAAACACAAGATCTAACCTCTCACTAGGATGTATTAACTATGAAAGGTCAGGCTTTTGGCTTGTTCAAGGTGCACTGTTTATTATTATGAGCAATGGATTATTTATTTCAGTTTTCCCATTCAATGCTAAATATAGGATTGCACAGTGCATGCAAACAGAAAGATATGGTCAGTGCTCCTGAGATTTCTGAGTCAAACTCTGGATGTAATGCTTAAGTCAGAGAAACTTCCAACCTTTGCTAGGACGATGACAGGACAYTCAGCCACTGGCCAGGGAAGGCCCAGAGCTGTTCTTGAGAAGTCTGTTCCACTTGTCCCAACCTCATTCTCAGGTAATTTTTTCCAGGGCTATTCTGGAAAAAAGACTTTTCTGGAGTCTTCATTTTCCTTGTGCATGTGCTGGGCACACTGGGACAGCCATGGGTTGCACCACTGAAGTCATGTCTCCCTCTACGACACAGAACCAGGTGGCCAGAGCCCAGGACAGCTGTGCTGCYCCAGGCTTTGAGCCCTGGAGTTTCACTGCTGGCCACCACGGTGCCAGGATTTCACCTCCAGTGCTGGTGAGGAGAACCACAGCCAGCACAGCAACAGCTCACAGCCCGCCCAGCTGCCGGCACTCAGTTACGGAGCTAGTGTTAATCCCAGGTGTAGCTAAAGCCTGGGATTACATTGTTGCTCAGCAAGGGGAAATACAGTGGAGCAAAGGGACTTAAAAGGAGCTGGTGCAAGGCAGGTGAGAGCTTGGGGGAGCATGGATATGGGGCTGGTGGCTTGGTGCAGGTAGGCTCTGCCTCCCTGAGCTGTTTGCAGGATGAAGCTGGTGGTGCATGGGGGCGGCTGGCATGGTGTTTGGCTGGGCTGGGACATGCTGGGGAGGTGAAGGGGAAAAGGTTGTGAGGGGGCATGGGTGGGCAGGCAGCGCAGCCCAGTGTGGGGTTTGTGTGAGTTTGTATGGCTGCTAGGGGAAAAAGCTTTCTTTTTGGGGACTGTGAGGCTGGAGTCTGGATATCCTGTGTGGCAGACCCCAGGGCAGAGCCCTGGCTCTCCCCAGCTTTATGTGGTGGGTGAGATGGTGGTGTGGTGGTTGGCAGCAAGGTGGTGGTGCTAGGGTCTGAGGAGCTCCAGTGGCTACAGAGCCTTGTGTGGGGAGAGTGGCCTGAAGCTGTCTGCAGGTGAAAAAAGGGTGCAGAGCTGTGAAACCAGAGTGGGGGTTGCTGGGGGTGACACAAGCAACAGGGACCTTGAAGTGAAGAGGTTGGAGTGGAAACTTACTGTGTCTGCTACATCCTTGTGGAGAGTGCTGTCAGGTGGGCTGTTTGGAGATTGGAGTGGAAAAACTTGGAATATGTGAGATGGTGAATATATGTATAGTATAGAGCACCAGGAGGTTTTGGTTCCCCAAGCTATCCTTGTAATGGTAATAAATTCCCTCCTAGAAAAGGAGGTGCAAGGATTAGCTCCAGGATGGGGAGCTGGAGCCTCCTTGCACCATGAGGAGCTGGGGCTGGAGAAGGTGGTGCAGAGGGCCTGTAAGGGTCTGGAGAGATGGGGGAGGAGACCTGGGAGGTGGAGATGGGAGCTGGTTTAATTAGGACAGCAGCCCAAGAGAAAGCCATGTGTATTTAGGAGGGGGAGGGAAAAAAAAATCCCTCAGGGGAGATTTTCAGTCTGCTGTTTGGGTCAGGCCTCTGCACAGCCTGGCACACTTCCCCTTGCAACGTCCTGTCCGAAGTATAAGTCAAGATGACACTGTGGCCTATGAAATGCAGGTTAGRAGGAAAGCCCTAGGTGGAAATGCCTAGGGGGTGCCTCTGGGGGTGTGACATTGCACATCCCTCCTTGGGGGACCTGGGGCATGCTCTTGCCTCGGGGCCTTTGGGGAGAGAGCAGTGGTGGGACGGGAAAGGGCAGCCCTGGGATGCAGTGAGTGTCCCAGGAGGGTGCACAGCGCTGGTGCTTTCACCCTCCTCTTAGTGTGGGATTTCTTGTTTGTTCCCCTGCACCTTTGCATTTCTTTAAGAGTTGGACAAGGACATTCTCTAGGGCTCTCATAATTTGAACTCAGCAGTAATGAGTGTATGGAAATGTATGTGTTTTACTGTATCAGCTGCTATCAGCTTCTAGCTTTATTACAGTAAGTGCATAGGGTGTTTTTGTGGGCCAAATTCATTCATTGGATTTAATGGAGTTAAACTGCAGGCAGATTTGGCAACTTGTTTCTGTGTATATCTTTGTAAAATGGACAGGCAGAGATAATAAAAGTATAAAATTTTATATGGCATCTTTTATGGAAAAGACTTCCAGTATGCTTTATAAATGGCGCACATATTTTGCTACAGTATATGCTTGTACCTAAGCATAGGACACTTTAATGCTGCCTCTTTTCTCCTACAGTTGTGTGTGTGCATCAACTTAGATATGTCCGTGCTATTTCCACATGCTGTTTTTCTTATAAGCGTCTCTAGCAGCTGAACAATCCTACTGTATTTCTTCTTTCCTTTTGTGGTATTTTTGTTTGTATCTCTTCCCAGAAACCCAGATGTAGTAAAAACCATAAGCTTTGCAGTGGAGGACTCAAAAGGAGAGAAGAACAATGTATGTAAAGCCTCTCGCTGAATACTCAGTGCTCGTAAACTGCCCCAGCTGCAAGCTCGCTATCCCGGACCTTTCACGGATACCAGCAGCTGCTGTGAGACCTTTTGAGGGGCTGATTTAAGTTTATTCTGTTTTTTTTTTTTTTTGTTTTCCTCTTTTCCTGGGATGCCCCTTGCCCCATGTCAAGGTGTGACCACGCCAGTTTACTGGCCTCTTCTGGGTCAGGCTTAGATACTGCTTGCACTGGGTGTTTTTCSGTGTGATGTGAGGCAAAGTGATGCTTGAGGCTACAGAAAGAACGTATTTCTAGAAGTTGGACTTACTAATGAAGCATTTGAAGCTTTTTCGGGCTCTGAATAATGCCCAGATGGTGGTTACTGGGCACACGGAGGGGAGATGGTTGAAGGGCTGAACTAGCTCATCATGCAGCTTTGTGGCTTATCTGGCCATTCCTGCCCCATGTGGCTTATACGGGCGCACGATGTTGCGGAGAGGATGTAGATATGCAGGATAAATACAAAATGATTGTGAGTGACAAGGATATAAATGTATTTGGAAATTCTGGTGACATTAAAATAAATTATGGACAGTGAGGTGCAAGATATGTGATGTCAGAGGAACCCTRTAAGGTATTTATATCCCTGCTCAGGATTTGCTAGGTTTCTAAGTAATACATTAATGCAATTACATAGCCTTAATTAGCATTTCCTCAAATTAGAGCAACACCATTAATTTACTTTTACTGCCTCTATTTTGCTTATTTCGTGGATTTCATTTTTGATTCTTCCCCCTCTCTGCCTTGGAGACGCGTAGTGCACAGCTGTGATGTTCAGACCACGAATTGCAGCTTCTTTGATAATATTGGACTTGCATATTATGAATATTTTTATGCTAGCAGGCTGCAACATGCTGACCCAACCCCAGAAAGAGACAAATGTCCGATGGTCAGTAAAGGCAAAAAACAGTTGCCACCAACTGTGCTTCTCGGGAGTGGAGAAGATGTCCCATGTTTGCAGTGAGTAGGTTAGGATTACCGCCCCCCTCTTCATTTCTGCCTYTTTACTTCTTGCTCCTGGCCTGCTTCTCTTCCTCCCGCTGCCCGCGCTCCGCTCGGAGGCGAGCGGGGCCGTCTCCGAAGACCCCTTCGTCGCCGCCCGCCAGCGCGAGGAGCCGGCGGCGGCAGCTGCTCCGTTGATTGACTGCAGCGGTGAGCGAATTTAAAATCATCGCGCTTCTGAGACAGCTTTTAAATATGACAAGATGGAAAATCAAACCCACAAGAAGCCCCGTGAAGCTGCRTCGCCGGCCGGCTCCGGGCAGGGAATGCCCCGCGGCCCCCGGCACGGCCGGCACCCGGGGAGGCTCCGGCGCGCGGCCTCGCGGGCGTCCCCGAGCCGGCCCGGCACCCGCGTGCGGCGAGGGGGCAGGCCGCAGCGTGGACGCGCGTCGCTGCAGGGCAGACTCCGTGTAAAGCCATCTGCCTGCCCAGTGCTTTGCAGGACTTGAGGAGCTGAGGGATCGGGTAGGAAAACCTACCTGATCCGGGCGAGGTAGACTGCTGCCCTCGTGTCAAAGACGGGGAGGACTTAAAGGTTAAGACCAAGGTTTCCAATTTTCTGCCACTAGTGYGTGCTACAATTAAGACTATTGTCTGTGTCTCTTACTGACTGTTAGGTCTGGGGGTTTTTTTGGGTGCTTTTTCTCTTCAAGAGAGGTTGCGAGAGCTCTGTGTGGCTGAAACAGCTCTGAAGCATCTCGGCTCAGGATCTGAGCTGTGCAACTTGCTCTGTCTTCCAGCGTGTTYGTGGCAAAACTGAGCACGGGCTGTTACAGCTCTCAGCTCTTATTTTTATAACTCGCGGCCTGTTCTTTCTGCTAGAAAAGACAAACTCTTGCTGTTTCTTACAGCACTGGCTGTTTAATGCACCTTCCTCTCACCACATAGCTTCTGCTGGGTGAGTTTGCCACACAGCAACCCCCTGTTCCTCCAAGTGCTGGTAACTCTCATGATCACCTGCTGCTTGCAAAGTGGCTGGCTGCCGAGTGCCAGATGCACCGGGCCTCTCTCCTATGCTCGTATGAGTGCAGCTTTTCAAGAATGGTGCCTTGAGCAAATGTTACTCCACCGCACCAAAATCTATCAAACAAAATGACAGCAGCAGTAAGCATTAATCATCTGGTATTGTCAAAATAAAGTTGTGGCAATAGAGCATTGCAAAGAATAAATGTCTTTGCTTCATCTCATTGTGGGTTTCTATTAAATACAACGAGTTCACCTGAGTGCTCACCCTGTGACCCTTAATTAACTCTTCCCTCTCCAGGCTGGACAGCTGGTGAGTCTGAGCCTGACTCTTCCAGGTGTCTCCYTGGACTTGTGGGGTTCGGGTATCTCTGTTCACCATCCTGGTTCAGAGAAGCTTGTGTCTCTCACTACTTAGTGAGAGCRAGAGTGGCAGCTCTGTGCTGTTGTCAGGATTTTCTGAACAGCTAACCTGGGGTTAACCTTCCCTCCAGGGTTTCATGGCTGGGGTGCATGGTGGGAAAGGAGAGTGAAGCTGCTGTGTTCTGCTGTGGTCCAGACCCCCCTTGTGCCTGGGGCTTGGTCCTTTWTGCCCTGCTGATGTAATTCCCTTGGGAGAGCTTTCTTGGAGATGCTGAGCACATTAGCAACTTCTTTGCCTTTCCTGTCTCTTTTGATGCTCAGAAATGAGCTGGGCTGTTCCCTGGCTGGAAGGGGACTGTGTCACTCGCTTGGCCTGGCTTCTATTTACGTCGTCTAGGAAAATGCTGAAGCGTCAGGCCCAGGAATAACGCAGCCATTCTGGAGACTGTCTACCACGGAGGAAGAAAAGAAAACTTCAGTAAATCACTGCATTTCAACAGCTGTCGCAACTCACAAAGGAGCAGAAAACAGACTGTGGAGTTTGTGTAACTGCTTCACATTTAAAGAAAGAAGGAAAAATAAATCTGTGAGCTGCAGTTCTTAACTTCCCAGGAAACGCTCACGAGCGAAGCAAGCATTGCCACCCAGATCAAAGGCTGGAGATGTAATTTTTTCCACATTGTTTGCTGTTTGAGTCAGTTTGCTAATCTTGAGCTTCGCTGATGCTTTTGCAGAAAAGTTCTCTCTTAAAGCAAAATCCTTTTTTGATGAGGAATCATTGTAGTTTAAATTCTACATTTGCTTTAAGAAAAAGCCCAAACTTTCTGCATGGCTTTTTCTCTTCTTTCATTGAAAGAATTAATAGCTCTTCTGATTTTTTTTTTTTTTTTTCCTCAACCTTAATAACAAAACCAATAGCACAGTGTTGTGTATCTCTTGCTGCTTGGAGAACCCTTGCACTTTTTAATGGCAAACAGAGTAATAGGCTTTTCTTTTTAATTAACTCTGGTTGGGTTGGAAAATAAGGGCATTTCACTTGTGATCTCACATTTCTCCCCATTTATTTTGAAATGCTGGTGCCTTTATTTTCAGCAGGCAAAATCCTAATTATTATGGCAAATCCTGACTTTATTCTGTGGATTAGGCTATGAGCAGCTCCTCAGAGCCAAGCCTTCTGGGGGATCCTCAGAGCCCTTGAGTTACAGCTGATCTGCTTTTCTGCAAATGGCATGTAAGGAGATAGCCTTCAAAACTGGTGACCATCAGAGAGCCCTTTATAACATTACAGGGAATCATACCTATAGGGTAGACTGTTTTTGGTGGAAAAACCCGGAGCTGAAGTAGTGTRTCTGGAGTTACCAAGGGAATCGGTGCTGGAGCTTATGCTGGAAACTAGGTCCTTTGACATCTGTCTCTGCTCTGCTAGACCTGTTTGCCTTCTCTGTTGCTAGCTTTCAAATGCAAGGAAACTTGTGCTTAATTTTAAATGTACTCTTAAGTCTTGGTGACGTCAGATTGATGTAAGCATGCGCTGGACCAGGGCCTGTTCTCTTATGCATATGGATGTTCCTGTACATACACAGCTGTACGTGCTTTCCATCTTTAGGCTTTTGCAATCCAAATGAGAGCCCTTCCCTCCCTTGCCATGGATATGTGTCCTCTTTCCCCTTGCCACCRTGGGCAGGAGCACCAGATCTGCTGGCCTCCAGTGCAAGAATATGGAGTGAATTGTGTTGAGATTTGCTTATCTATAGGACATGAAGGACTCCCATGACCCTTTTCTCATTTAAATATACTCTTAAGCACTGTGCCCTACTTGCTTCTGAGGAGCTCAGATGAGAGCAAAGGCTTTCTGGTTATTGCTGCATTAATCCTAGAGATCCTGTGTTASCTAGAATATGGGTGTGAATTTATTGTACCGTGGCTAGGGACCTGGTCACCTTAGGCCATGAACATTGGCCAGCATGGTTACTCTGTCCGGTATTGGATTGGAATCTACCCTACACCCCTGTGGCATGCCAGAGCCCCAGTGCCCAGCCCCAGGTATGCTAGGTGCTGTGTAACCCCCCAGCCAAGGCCAAGTCCTGTCCCAAGGGCTCAGATAGCAGTGTGAGAGGAAGAACATGGATACCTGGGRAGTGAAAGGAGCCATGCAGAGAGTCTGGGTGCTGAATGAGAGAGACTTGGTTTGAGAGGCCCTGAAAGTGAAGGTTACAAGCTGGTGTTTGGTAAGGGAAGGAGAGATGAAATCATCATAGGGACAGGCTGGGGTTTCTGCAGCGATGGCCTGAGTCAGTCTGAGCCATGCTGGTTTCTCACCACCATTGGCAGAAAGACTGTCCTGGTCCTTCGGTGGCAAGTCTCAGCAAAAGGTTCCCCTGTGGGGATGGGGGGAAAGGTGGGAGCTTGAGGATGTGTTGCAGAAAGGCTCAGCCAAACTGAGTATYGCCTGGGTCAAGGTTGCAGAGAGGATCCTTGGTCAAAGATACTAGGCAGTCTACTGCCAGCTGGTGTTACCTGTGGGGACAGGGAAAGGTAGGAGTGGGGCAGCTTGGGGGAGGAGAGCTTTGTTATAGCCGTGCTGACACGAACCGATACCTGTGCTCCTCAGAGGAAGTGGCAGAGGGCTGAGCTGAGATTTCAGTTTTGCCAAAGGAGAGCAGGAACAAGGATGAAGAGCTGCAGAAAATAGCTGAAAGTAGAGCCTACAGCAAAAGYTCCTCAGGGCTTTCCACATTAAAAGCATGCAACAGCTGGTATGCCATAAAATCACTGCTGATGCCACAGCAATAAATTTGCCCCTTGGCCAGTGAAGTTTGGATAGAGTTGCTGGGTGCTTTGATCATCGTCCATCAAAAAGGACAGMGTTGATGTGTTTGCTAATGAAGCTGATGTCTGTGCAGAGCTTCTTCGGTCCTGTGGGAGCTGGCCAAGATGCCAAGGTGAAAGCCTGAGTGTTGGGGTAGGATCTTCTCTAGACCCTACAGTCTGGGAAATTCCTCCCAGTTGTATACCCTTAGAGGTTTCAGGTACTGTCTGATTATTTCAGCAGGGAATTACATGTCAGTCAAGTCTTGTCTTCTGACATCTGAGCTTTCCCCAGAGGTCTCCCATCCATTTACCAATGTAGCTTGTGCTGCTGAACCTCTGAGGTCTTGCTGGATCATGGCCCATACTGTTGAAACTGCAAGTGGAAAATGTATTWAAAAAAAAAAGTAGTGGAAAGATCAAGTCAATTCCTAGCAATTAATCACAGCTTATTTATATTAAAATAGATATTAATGTATAAAACATTCAATATTTCATCTGCAAAAGTTTTGAAAGAGGCTCGTCGTATACAGCGATGTGTAACGAGTGAGCAGTGCAGTGGCTGAGGCTGTGCTGGCGAGAGGGCACAGCTTCTCCCCAGCACTGTCAGCCCCCAGTGCCAAGGTCACCTGTGGGCACTGTGACTCTCCCCCCCCCTTCTCCAGCCACACTGTGGCTGCAGCTGGCTCTGTTTTGGCTTTTATTTTAAAGTGTTAGATTTGAAAGGAGTTGTCATGATGTCCAGGAAATGGAGTGCTTGAGACCAGACCTCGCCTAGGGTGCTCTGATCCCTTCCTTGGTGGAAGGTAGTGATGCTCCCGGTTGTTCTACCTCTCACCTCAGCTCTTTCCTCACAGATGGATCCCTGTGGATCTGGGCTTCCCCAGGCCGGGGTCAGTGGGATTTGCCTAACAGAGGCTGAAGCTCTTAAGCAAACATGCCTGTTGTGTCCAGTTCTGTGCACTTGCGAGTAACGGAGGGGATTAAAGTTGCCCCCTAGTCAGTGGGGAAACTATCAATGTCTTAGCAGCTGGGGCTTGGGACTGGTGCCTGCCCAGAGGCAAGGCCTCATCCTGCTTGCTCCTCTCTGCTTTCTGCGTGCTGGCTGCTCTCTCCAGTGGTGGTTGCTTTCCGAGAGGAGACTGACAAGGACTCCCATGGTGCCAGCTTGGAGGCAGCTGAGAGYGTTGCCATCAAGAACCTGGTGACTCTGAAAGATGCTCAAAATAGGCCTAAATCTGAGCTGTACCCACATGACCTTGTGGAGAGTCACGAGGTCACTGGTGTAACAGGGAGGAGGATTTGTCCTTCCACCTTTTAAAAATAGCTATATTTTCTTTAACAGCATTTTCCTCGGGGCTGGGTGCAGCTGCAGAAGGAAAGCGCTGCGGATCCACGGAGCTGCTTCCCAACACGCTGGTGAGCCTGTGCGGCATGGCCAGGATGCGCCAGGAGGGAGCAGGGTGATGCCTCATCCCCTACTTCACCCAGGCACTTCAAAACCCCGTTTGTCTCTAAATACAAGCCGAAAAAGGCAGAACTGTATGGTTTTCTTCTTGCTCCCAAAATATTTAATTTTACTGGCTTCCTATAGCTRGGTTTAAATAGATGTTTCTTCTGTGGAAAATGCTCTCTGATATCACTAAATAGGATTCTGTAATCTCCAGTAGCTAAAGTGTTTAGTTAGGGTCCAAGGGTGTTTTTCTATCCTGATTCAGTCTGTTCTTACTGAAGTGTAGGGTTTCTAGTGATGCTTGATTTGGAGCTTATCGCTGCCTGTGTTGCGTTCTGGTGGGAAGTGCTGTGAATTACCAGCCCGGTGCTCGCACGACAGGAGAAATGCATGAATTTTTCCACATCAGTAGGAGCTGAAGATTTTGCAAAAGGTGTCTCCAGCTGCAAGGACCGAGATACGGCTCTGACTAAGAGCTGTAAGAAGTGAGAAACCTATGTACAAAATTTAAATAGGGTTTTTGTGCCTCAAARCCATCTATGATGACGGATACCTCCCAGATGCTGGCCTGTTTTCGGACACACAACRGGTAACCGGGGCTCTTTGGCAAGCAGGCTGCTGAACCCCAGGTTTTGTGGTGCTCTCAACTCCTCTAATCCAATGTCAAAGACCTAATTAGAGTGCACTGGTTTGAATTTAGGTGGTTCTGGGCTGTCTGGAGGCTTGCAGGACACACATGTGCTCTTCAAGGGCCTCTTCTCTCCCTGGTTGCATAGGGAGATCAGGGGTCCTCCCCAGCAGTTGTCTCTGTTCCTCCTATGTAAATGCAACATTAAAGGTTGTCAAGTGCAGGGATGCCATGGTAACTGCAGCTGTACCTGAGACAAATTGACCATGGCCAGGGCAGGTGTAGGCAGGACAGAGTTACCTTCCCAACTGCAGCCTGCAGCTRTGCATGCAGAAAGGAAAGGGAAGGCAATAAATTAAATGAACTTCTGTTTATTGGCCTTAAGGCCTGTCCATCAGGTAATAAAGCAGATGGCTGCACCTCTTATTTAATAACATTACATAGCACTTCTGTGGAGTTATAGGTAGTAACTTGTTTAAAACATAGCTCTGTATTGACAAGGGGCTAAAACTAGCACCTCCTTTTGTCTGTAATTTGATTTCTGCAGGAAGATTGTGCTGCTTCTGGTTGTTTTGGTAATGGGGCAGGTCCTTGTTACACCTCAATCTTACCTTGCGCCCGCCAAGCCACCATGTGAGTCTGAGGCCCTGCACGTAGCTAATAACTACTTGTAAGGCAATACTTCAGCCTTTAATAAAAAGATCCAACACATTCTTCAATGAGCAGCAACATTGATTGAAGTGATATTTAATCCAAGGAAAGTACATGATACATAGTCTAGGATTTCTCGCTTATCCATCATATAATGCTGTCCATGGGGATTAAATATCCCTCCTGCGAAGTTATTTGAGATCAGCGTTATTTGTTTTGCAAATGATCCTGACATAGATGCTGAGCACTATTGATTATCAGTGGTTCTTTAAAAGTTACCATTATACTGCAAGTTATGAACCTTGGGGGTATCCAGTTGTACGATAATGAAAAGGCATTGGTGTGTAATGACATGCATTCTAATTTGCTCTTGCTATGTAATGGAGATCAAAAAAGACATGATTTATGACCAACAGCATTAGCTGTCTGCCATGGTATGTCCAAGGTAACATGACGGAATCGATTGGTTGTTCATCATGGCAAAAAGTATTAATGATTAGGAAACTGATTACAAAAAAAAAAAAAAAAAACTCATTCTGAGAAAAATCTCCTCAAATTTGCTCTTAGAATATGTAAATTCATAAAGAGCTAAGATTTCTCCACTATTCTCCCACACTCCACTCCAGGAGCATTTATGAAGTGCTGTACAGATAAAAACCGTGATATCAAGCCAGAAGAATTCCTGCTTTTTTCTGGATTTGCTAGAAAGCCTTCATAGTTCTCATGGTCATGGCAGTGATAAATGCACCTGAAAGCCCTGCATCAGCTGGGTATTTCGGTTCACTGGAGGATGCTTGTGCTTTGTTTTGTACTTTTGTTCCTGGTGATGGTGCAGAAATCACAGGCTTGGACAATATGCTGAGCCTGTATGACCATTTGTCTTCCAGGCTCTTTTGATGTTTCTCAGCTCCATGGCTGAGAACTGGAGACTTCCGTATATTTGAGGAGGGTCAAAGGTCTGCTTTGCACTGGGGGGAGCGGGTGGGAGGTCTTTCTCAGTATCYTTGGAGCCTCCCCACCAACAGGGATGGTGTTGAGTACTGTGACCTTGCCATGGCCATGTGCCTTGGGTGGTTTAAGGGGTGTTTTCCATCGTGGCATGGCAGAGAGGTCTAGAAGGAGGATTAGTCACCCGCCTTGCAGTAGGTAATGCAGGAAGGTATGTGGCGTGGAGGTGAAATTGGATACCTTTCGCTGTAGCCATTCTACGCTCTTAGCATCCTGCAGCAAATGCCAAATGATGGCAATGCGAGTAAGTGTTTTCCTCATCATGCTGCTGATCTACAGTAAAGCCCACAGTGAATGCTGGGGTTTGTGCTTCTATATTATCATGCTCAGCAGCAGCTGAGCATGGAGAAATACACATCCAGGAGTTAGTGCCAGCAAAGTGTGTGTAAATCAAAGAGAAGGGAGGATTAGCTTCCCTTCCTCCAGCACCTTCTTAGCATCCTTCCTCATAAAGTCGGGCATTGCACCAAAAGTCATTGGACTGCCAATGTGAAGGAAAAATGATATTCTCCATATAGGCCACCCAGCAGTGAAGTGCCCRCAGGCTGGAGAGCTCACCAATAGATGAGCTATGTGGAGCAAAACTACTAGTTTTTGCTGTGCTGCAGGATCTAGAATTCCTTTAAAGATCCTCCTCATTTGATAACATGGATTACAGCCTGGCTGACAGGCTGACCTGGGCCACTGGCCTGGGGACAGTCCCAGTGCATCCAATACATCAGGGCTTACCTTAGCAGCTCTCCATGAAGCCTACCTGGCTCTGGGAATTGCTCCCTCTGGTCTGAAGTCAGGATGGTGCCTCAGGATGAGGCTGCCAGGCTGTGCCCTGTTGGCCCAGCTCCCTGGGGGAGGCTGAGGATGGCTCAGTGCCTCCCTCCTACAACGAGGGAGAGCAAAGAGCTTCTTGAGCTGACACCATGGAAGTGATTCTGAATATAAATACCAATGCCGAGTAAATGCAGCCCCCTCCTTTTCCATCCTTGCAAGAGTGCTATCAGTGGAAATGCTGCCCCTTGACTTGCGATAGTGTAATTACTTTTGGTGCTGTTTTATCAGCCCAAATTCTCTGCAGGTCATCGTGTGCTGTACCCAGTTGTGTGACCTGTTTGCAGCCGTGCTGCGATTCACGAGTAACAGACAGCTACAAAGCTACTGTTTGTCATTAGGGAAGGGCCAAGCACAAGGGGGCTTTGATTTTATTTTTTCCAATAAAAATGAAATCCTGGGATTTTTGTCAAAGCTTTGGATGTGGGATTTCCTGCTTATTGTGATAGTGTCAAGTGCCATGTCTGTGGTGTCCCTGAATCCAGGCAATGACAGCTCAATTCAAGGCTTGTGGTTGAGGGTGTGGGGGGGGAAGAGTGGGGAGAGATTCATGGGTTTTGTTGCAAAATGCTTCCTGGGCTTGGGGTGAGGTAATGGGTAGTTTTCCCCATCCAAGCCCTAGGGAGAAAGCATGTTGCATCATGAGGTGTTTTTAGGTACCCACCGGCTGTAGAGTTATACCTGCCCAGTGGGACTTGCAGAACTGGCAGCAGTCAGGTGTCCCTGCCATCAGCAGTCCCGGTCCCTGCTTGAAGCACAACAAAACACCCTGGGTGGAGGGACTGCTGTTCAAGTCCATACCTCCCCTGGGAGAGCAGAGGTACGCGGGAAGCGGATTACTTCCTGTAATTATGTGGACTGGCACTTGAGGTCCAATAGCACTGAAGGAAGGCAGGGAGGATGGACTGGGGAGCTGGGGTTTAAGGGGACAAAGGAGAGGGATGTCCCTTGCTGTTTACTCATCTTATCTCTCAGGCCCAGCTGAAGCTAGAGCCCCAGAGCTTGTAGGAGACACCCTGATCTGGACACTAAAGTGCATTTGGCCTCTGTAGAGGTGGGGACAGATGTGAACATGCTGGGAAACAAGGTTTTTCCAATGTTAACTTAATAGGTAGCCTAACCTGAAGTCTCTGATCCCAACCCTCCCAGGAGGGAAGCTTCCTCTTCCAAGTACTCTTTAAATAGTAGGCATTTCAGTGTGACCTGTAGCAGGCTGGATCAGGTGGAAAAGAGCTGGTTATCTGAGTCCTGGAGTAGCAGATATGAGTGCTATGGGAGCAGTTGTTTTATTAACACTGTGGCACAGCCATAGTGGGATGCAGTCATGTGTATGGGTTCTGGGAGGTCTTTCAGCAGTGTTGCATCACATTTTATGGAAAAAATCAGTGCATCAGAGCAGTGTCCTATAGCCTGGTATTTGGCTAGATCAGTAAACCAACACTGATTTGCACAGCAACAAAGGCAACATGAACCTCAGGAGAGGTGAGTGGGTGACACAGAGGACATGAGGGCTGCAATGGTGTCACTGTATTGTGCAGAGCAAGTTGGCTGGCATGAATGTGGGGAGTCTACCTATTCCCTCTCATCACCCAAAGTGCCATAGAAATCTGAGTCTGAAAGGTAAAGACAGAACCTGAYTTGGCCTTAGAGGGACTAAGGATCACCATTGCTAGTGAGCTGTGGGCCAGGACAGTGTGTGTTTCTCTTTGGAAGAGTTCAGCTGGAACACATAAATACGTGAGAGTTTGTAGGATCACAGTATCTGCTGTGGCACCACCTTTCTCCACTCTGGGCCATTGCTAGTGAAGGACACGAGCACTCACATGAGGTCAAACACCTTCCTGCCCTGGGGGCGTCTCCCTTTGGTGGTAGGGAAGCAAGACAGGCAAAGAAAACCTCAAGAGCAGCATGGCCATGGTTTAGGGAGACTTGTAAGAGGTTTAATCCTTTTTTTTTAGGAAAACTTTCTCCCTCTGTATATGTTAGGGTTTTCTTTCCCCCCTTTGTAGTGAAAATCCAAGCAGCACACAACTGCAGAGATCCTGACATTGGAAATCAGCAGCCAGTGCACACTGTTTCTTTGGAAAAAGGGATCCATCAAAACAGTTCCTTTCTGTCATGCTCTAATTTTGCCGCCAATGGTTTATTTTTGTTTTTGGCTTTTTTTCCACTGTATTCTTAAAACTTCCCTTTCATAGCTTAGCAGCTTAACCATTTCAAAATCATGCCAAGCGGAAATGTAGCATACACTTTTCTCACTAAACATTGTGCTGATCTCTCAAATGTATTCTGGATTTGTAGAAAAGCTGCAAAAAGATGGGCTGAAAGAGGATGAGGATTAGCACTCAGATGAGGAGCCAGGTCTTTGCATGCTTAGGAAAGACCTGAGTAAGCAAACGAAGTGCTCCTCACCATCATTTTGTTCTGCAGCATCTCATATTAGCATGGTTCACAGAAGGATTGATGGGCAAAAGTAGATAGACTTGTGCTGAAGCCCAGGTCTTGGGCACAATTCTCCATCCTGAGGCTGGTATATTCTTTACACAGGCCTTAAATGTAGGTCTCAGTCCTGGCTACTAGTCTGAGATCCGAGTTACTCCAAGCTCTGCCATCAGATTCATCTYTGAGTTTTAGCAGATCCCTTAACCTCTCTGGGCCTCTGCCCTTCGCAAGAAGGGGATAATGGTCCTTCCTCCAGCACCAAAAATAGTCTGTTGCTGTGTTTTGGAGCTGAGTGTCCTTGGGTCATGGAGATTGTTCTGTGCCATGGAGAACCCACTTGTGATAAGTCTCTAGTGACTTCTGCTTGCTTTGAGACTGTGAAGAGCTGGATTTTTCCAAGGAGGAAAAGGGCAAGGAGCATTTCTGGAAATGCAGTCTTTCTTAGTGCTAAAATGGGGCATCACCATCTAATGACAGGTATGACAGAAGAGGGCACTTCACAGATGTGCACTCCTTCAGGCTGATGATGTGGATGGTGACTAGGACATGAAAAAACAACTTAGTGTTGCAGAGTTTGGCAGTTGGGGGCAAGCTATTTCCAAAGACAGAGATAATTGAGTTATTTGTCTTCCATCCATGGCTTTTTATGATCATTCACATTAGAAGACTTTGAGAAGTTCTTCAACAGTTGCAGAAAATGCACATGGCCCTGAACTGTGGAGCTGGGTTTAGAATTGCAGCAGCCACCATTAAAGACGCTCTGAGCTTCAATATGCTCTTTCGTTATAGCTCTCAGGCTTGCCAGGTGAAGTGAGGGACAGATGATGATGATTAGTAGCTTTAAAATTAATAATACTCTTTAATTTTCTTTTTTTTTTGTAAATAATGAATACACTATGCTATATCTAGACTAAGAAATGCCCAGGGTCCCCCTGTGCTGGGCAGCAGCTAGAGAGGGTAGTAAGCAGTTCCCTCCTCTCCATTCTACTGTTTGCCCCCAATTTGCAGCTGTTTAAGCAGAAGGCCTGTCCCTAGGTCCAAATAACTCAGCTTTGGTACTACTTACTTACAGATTCCTTCCTGGGAAAAAACCTACCAAGTGTCCCTCTTACTCTATCCTCTTGGTGCAGACAACCCACAGTTTGGGCATCAAGTACATCCTCTGCAGAGCAAAGGGCTTCCCAAATCGTACCTGTTGCCTGTTTGATCTCATGGCCAAAAGATGTGGGAAAAAGCTCAGCTTAATTTCTGCAAGTCTTTCCTGTGTAAAGCCTAGTGTAGGTGATGGGCCAGATCCTGTGCCCTGTTGGTGCTGTGTGCCTTTGAAACAGCTCCAAGTCCCTGCTTGCATCAGAGAGAACAAGAGCTGAATGTGGCCCTGTGATTTATTTATAAAATTCCTTGGGGAGGGGGAAGGGCGTGTGAAGGTCTCTAGGCTGCAGGCGGAGGTAGAGAGCTCAGCATAGATAGTGCACAGGATGATAGTGCAAACGAGACGCGTACGGGGAGGAGGAAGGGAAGGCATGCTCGCTGCTTGCAAAACCACTGGCTATTCGGGATGCTAGAAAGGAGAGTTTGGAAGAGAGGGATTCCTTCAGATCTCTCCCACATCTCCCAAGTAAATCAGTCCCTGCTGAGGGGGTCAGTGTGCGTGTACCAGTGTTGCTCGGTGCTTTGGCTGATGGTCTCTGGCTGGGGAAACGGTCTACTCAGAGCTGGGAGATGGGGAGCTAAATGGAAATTAAGGAGGCTGGGGGGCAAAATGCCTTGCCGTGATCTTCAAGGAAGAGTAACGAGGAATGTTTACGGGCGTTGTTTGTGTTGTAGGAAATTTCCTTCCTCCCTTCCTTCCTTTTCAATTAATAACCACCAGGGGAAGGCACTTTCCTAGCTTGTGGGGAACAAATGCTGAAGGAACCAGCTACAGTCACGCTGTTGGAGAGTGTCTGGCTCCACTTGAGTTGTTTTTCCACTGTTTGGGTAAATAAGTGAAGACAATAAGAAGGCCTGCTGAGATATTTGGCAGTGAAATGGATCCCCTGGGAGATCAGGACAATGTTTATTGGTGGGGAGCTGCCTGTGCTTGAGGGTCAGTCTTGCTGTTATGAAGAGAGGAGGGAAACAAATGGTCTCTGTTTTAGCGCTGGAATCATTGTAAGGAGATACGCCAAGGATCGTTAGTGCCACAGCCATCATTATTTCTTGCTCAGATTAATTTTTTCCATTTTTCTTTTTTTTTTTTAAGATGAAAATAATGGCTGGTTCCTCTTAGATCAGATACGGACAAAATAATAGTGATATCACAAAGATTGAGGTTTGCAAGATTAAATTTGAAAGAGAGGAGAAATTACAGCTTTGTCCCTGCTTGCTGTTACACCAGCCGGGGGGATGAATGACTCTGTATGCAGATAAACAGGGTAAAAATAAAAGGGATGCTCAGAAGGAGATGGCAAGAAAAATAGGAATTAATCAGCAGATTCAACCACTGTAATAATGCAGTAAACATGGAAAATTGCATTATATTAGCTCCTCGGTTTCTCATTGTATATATTAACCACAAAGTCATCAATAGGCAATTCACCATGAAGATGCAGTGCTGCAGATATCCGAGCTTCCTTCTCTCCAGAGAAGTCATTTGTGATGCTAAAGGCAAAAGTTGTCTTTCTAACTGCATAACAAAGAAGTGGCTGAAGTCGAGGTTGAGAAATGCACATCGTTCTCAAGTTGAAAACGTGCTCCCAGGGAAAGGACGGCAGGTATATTTGTCCTCTGTGCCCAGGCGGTGCTAGCAGCTACGTGCGGAGGCATGGTTTCATTGCAGTCCCAGGATGCTCCCCGGGAAATTGGTCTGCTGTATAGCAAAGAGCTGCTGTAGCTTTTTCCCTTGAGTTCAGRTAAAATCAGCATGTTACATTATTTGCAAAGTAGCTTCATCCCTCTGGCTCCCRGTTAAGCTAGGATCTGCACAGTCCTGGGACATTCCCAAAATATACATTTAGGCTGTGTAGTGATTTTGATCGTTGTATATATAGTAGATGGAATAAGTTCTACAATTTATTTTTAGGGATTTGAACCAGAAACTTGGGCAATTATAGGAAAAAAAAAGATTTTAAAAAAGAAGTCACAATAACATGAAACTGGGAGAAAACTAGCCCCAAACTTCACATTAAAATCTTGTTTCTTTGTGCTCTTTTGTCAACAGCTCCAACCGCAATCAGTGCATAAATCTACCTGCAATCCAGGATGTTGGAAAACTACCGAGAGACAGCCCCATCCTCCCAGCTGCTTGGTGAGAAAGGAAGGATGCACCTTCAGGTACAGCCTGCTATATTTTTTCATCCTACACTAAACCTTACGACCTTGTTGCATTACCTGGGGTGGGGGTGTAAGTTGTTTGCAAGAGGGAAACTTCAGAAGTGCTTCTCTAAACCTGCCTGGAACCGCAGACAAGCTGCACACAGCAGCTCTCGGCCCCTCAGGCTCTACCTGCCCTGTCTGACTGGGCAGAGGTGGTTGACGATGGTGTTTGCTGCTGTGTTTGCTGTTGGTCTAATCTGCCCCTGTGGAAGTTTGTTGTCAAACTCCTATTGATTGCAAGAGAGGCAGAATTAGGGCAGCGCTGGGTGCTCCTGTATCTAGGAGTGATGCAGCTTTGCCTCTCTTCCTCGCATCATCATGAGAAAGAGGAGCACGTGCTCGGTTGTCCCAGGGCTGAGTCGAACGCGGCAGAAGGAATTGCTGAGTCCCTGGTGCCGTAGCGGCCACGCGGGGACTGCAGTAAAGGCTGCAGAAGGCAAAGCCAAGATAGGAGAGGGAAAGCAAAGGCTGSTGACTTTTTGAACATCTAGCCCAGTATGGCAACTGGATTATATCCAGCACGTCCATCGTCTTAGGGGACAGATGAGTGATGGGGTCCGCATCCTTCTAGCCATGCAGGCTGAGTTAAAGCAAACAAGCCTTTTTCTGTGTTTAAGGTGATGCTTTGCTTTCTTAAATAAGTTATATGGCCCCAGACCAAGCGAGCAGCTAGGAGCTGCTTAATTCTTGGCAACCGGTCAGAGCTGCCAACTGCAGTGTCACAGAACGGGGTTTCTCTTGGACACCCTTTTTTTCTGGGTTGGTTGTTTGCTTGTTTTCTCTCCTGAGCAAGTGGCTTGAGGCAATGACATGAATTAGCCTATTTATCCTCTCTGTCTTTCAGTGTTTACAAATGCATGTACAGTGGGACTCACTGCCCTCAGTAAAGTCCTTTCTTTTCACTCCCGTTTCCTCATCACTGGGCTTGCGCTCGCCCCTTGCAGCGACTGAAACGTTTTGGACGTGCAATGAGCACCAATTGCTCCCGTTGCGCCTGGCTTTCCCCTGAGGTCTCCCAGCAGGAGATGTCCAGCCTGYGCAAAGTGTTAGGGTCTTGGCATGTGGTCTGTATCCCTGGGTGGGCTGGAGGGGAAGCCCATGGTGGGACTCAGTGTCCTGGCAGCCATGCTGGAGAGCACCATGTGGGTGGGAAAATGGTGTGGAGCGTGATGTGGTGGGGTCAGGAAGGAGCTGTGGATTTTGCAGCTCCAGTGTGCCTGTCTTTTCATGAATGTGTYGGCCAGCAGGGACCAAGGTTTGCTCCTCAGTGGGAAGGGCTGGAAATGGCAGAGGAGCAGCTTGAACTGGATGTGTGACCACTGCAGGCTCCTGGAGCAGCGTTGAGCACCTGTCTGATCAGGATTGGTTATGTGGGTGCTTTCAGGAGTCTTCTCTGAAGAGAAAGAGGAAAAAGGGGGTAGGGGTCCATGAGGATGGGTGGCAAAGCTCAGGCCTGGTGTGGGAACTGGTTTTGCACCCATACCAGTTGTGTACGTGACCCTCGTGCTGATGCATGCCTGTGCTCGTCTCCCTCACACCAAGAAACCCCGTGTTAGCACGTGGAAATGTCAGGCAACGCTTGCAACTCGATAGCTCACTCCTTCAGAGCACGATGAGGGCTGAGTGTAATGCCTTTTAATGTTCTTACTCCTAGTTATCCTCTTAATTACTCAATGAAATGCCCAATAAAACAAATCACTTTAATTTCTATTTTATTCCCTGCCTTTTTGCAGTTTACTTAAGAATGCAGGATCCATTAAGGAGGCACTTTCTCATTAGGGACTACTTTCCAATAGTTCATACTTCCAAAACGGTTTTACGTTCCTATCCTGCGTTTTGTGCTCGTTTTYGCTGCCAGTTTGCTAATTGCCGAAGATGCTTGCGTCCAGGAAGCGCTGCCTCCCTGGTTGCCCGTCCCTTCCCGTAACCCAGCGGTGAAGTCATAGCGCGGAGATTGCGACGTTCCCATGGCAACCGCCTGTGACGTCGCCGCCGGGATCGCAGCGTCGCCGGCGGATCTGGGCGAAGGCGGCGGGGCGGGAACTCCCGGGCTCCCCCTTCTCTTTGAACGGGGAGACACCGGGGCTTGGGAAAGTTTTGAAAAATTGCTCTTCGCCTACCCTTTCTGCCCCAAATTTGGCCCACGGATTCCTCCTGGGTGTCTGTGTTGCACGTGCTGGTGGCCCCGGGGTGGGGAGAGGTGTGTGGGGCTGGTTTCCCCCGGGACGCAGGGCGCCCGCAGAGGGTCGGGATGCAGGAGTGTCGAGCAGCGCCTCTCCGGCGCCCGCCCCGTGCGTGCCTCGGCCCTTGGCTGTGCCGCTCCCGCCGCGGAAACGGCGCTCTTCCCGCGGACGAGGCAAACTGGGCCGCCCGTTTGAGGTTAGCTGGATAAATAGGCCGCCTTCGGTGTTTCTGGGTCTCCTGTCCCGGCGCGGTGGGGAGGGAAGCGGGCGCCGCCGGCTCCGCAGAGCGCCTCGGCCGCGGGAGCTGCCGCGAGGATGCCCGCCGCGTTCCCGGGCCTCCGAAACGCGCGGGAGTTGGCTCTGCCCTGCCTTTCCCACGGCACCTTTCCCACGGCACCTTTCCCCCCCTATCCTCGCGCCCCCGTTGGCGCAGCCTGCGGAGAGGGTGCCTGGCTCGGCCCCACGCCGTGATGCCACGGACCCAGGCGTCCTGGGCTCCTCAGCTCCTCTCCGGCTGCGGTCTGGTCCGGCGTGGCGTATCTCTTTGCTTTCTTCAGTGCTTTTTGCCTAGTGTTTACAATATTAGCACGATTCGATGCCGTCCAAGCAGAGGCAGCGAGCGAGAGACTTGCAGCTGTACCTTTCCAGCAATGGGAAAATAGCCTGAGAATAATCGCTTTCCACCTGGGGCAGGAATCTAGATCATGCAACGAGGCGACACAAATTAAGACATTTAAAACACCAACCCCAAAACTTACACATGGAAGCCAACTAACTGATGTTTATGCAATTTACTTAGCCAGCAATAGCAAATCAAGCAGACGGCAGGATCAATCTATTTTATTTTCCTAAGGTAGGAGTAAAAATGATATTTCAAAGGCCAGCGTGTCTTGGCTGAGCGGTGGTGAGGAAAAGCAGGCACTGCAGAACATACTGTCCTGTCTCTGGCTTTCTCAGATCGTAACTTCTGAGCTGGATTCAATAGAAATAAATGTTCAGTAGTTCCAGTGGTGGCCTTTGGAAACGGAGCTAATGGAACAAGACAAAAAAATCGTTACAACGTTTTGACAAGCGCTTAAATATTTAATGCTATGCACAGCCAAACCCGGTTGCGGGGAGTTTGCGGCGCACCTGCAGGAAGCGCTGCCCTTCATTAACAAGAAATCGAGTCCTCCCGTGCATGCGGGCTGAAAATTAAGCAGAWGATATTTGAGCTACGCACTGCAAAACAAGCACTGCCGGCCCCCGGAGCAAAGCGTGCCGGGAAGGGCGAGCGCGGCGGCGGTGGCGTTCCCGTGCCAAGCCGCGGACCCGCGGCGGGACGGCAGCATGGCAGCGCTCCAGTTCTTGGAGAGAAGCAGCTGAGGGAAAACTCATGCCGTTGCACAGAGAAGAGGCAGCGGAGATGAAGAGGCTGCAGTGATTAAATAGGATCGGCTGAAATCCTTCCAAAGCAGGCTTAAGAATTAAGAGCCATCAATGTCACATTGAGGGTCACTCGCTGCAGGCCACCTCCGGCCCGCTGCCGCCCCCTGCGCCGCTGTACAGCCCCATCCGAGCGCGAGGAAATGCCTCATGCGCTTCGGAGGGTGGCCTGTCTGAGCACAGAGAGCCCTTAGAAAGGTCACTTGTCCAGGAGGAAGGGTTGGGCTTTGCACGCTGAGTTGGGATCTACTTTGAATGGAGGAGGCGGGGAGAAGGTGGTGGGTAAAGGAAGGCTGGAGCGTAGCTGGTGCAGTTCACGTCTTGTGGGTGTCTCTGGTCCTCTGCTGGCAGGAGCAGAGGAAACAACCCTGAAGACGTGTCAGTCCATAGCACTGGGTGACTTGGAGCGGGGACAAGGCACACGCTGCCCTCCTGCGAGCGTGAGAGCCTCCCTGTGCTCCACGGCCCCAGGCGGTCTGTTTGCTCCTATCTTCACCTCCTCGTTCCTGYGTCCATGAAACGATGATGGAGCTGAAAGCTGTCCACCCCAACGCTGCTTCCTCCTCAGTATGGCAAAGCAGGGTGCCTCCCCAGCCGCGCGCAGGCGGTGGAGAAGCCTCTCCGTCTGATCTGGGGCTCCCGCTGGAGGAGCCCCTCCCTGTTCTCCTTATTTTCCACTGCCAGGGAAGACTGGTCACAGCAGGGAGGTTTTCACACGTTGTTAGAGTCAAGTGTCCGATGCTGCACAGCCAYCAGCCCCAATCAGAGCGAGTTAAAAGGCAGCGCTTCCTTTAATTGCCCGGGGATACTCAGGTTTGGAAACTGAGCCCAGTGTTTCCCTACGCACGGGAAAGAAGGCGATGGAGCCGCCAGGAAAYGATGCTGAGATCAGACCCATGGCATTAAAAGGCAAAATGGCTTCGGGCCTGTGTCGGAGCAAATTCGGACCCTTGGCGGGAGGATGAGGCCCTTTAGTTACATGTTTGCCCCCTGTGGATGACTGGAGGTGGCCA
Organism: Rhea americana; assembly: GCF_003343005.1. NCBI lineage: Eukaryota > Metazoa > Chordata > Aves > Rheiformes > Rheidae > Rhea > Rhea americana. Next base: position 1,740,171 of record NW_028185039.1, on the reverse strand, counting down.
TGGGTCTGCATCTGTGGGAGCAAGACCTGCAGCGTGGCTGCTCTCTGCAGCTGCAATCTTAAATCGGAGATGGTATATTGAAAAAAAAAGTTTACAGGCAAGCTAAAGTCACTGGATCTCTCTCTCCACACCTGCCTTTCTGGTACATGAGGTCTGAAGGTGTCTTGGAGCAAGGACTGGTGGCTGGAGGTGTCAGAGAATTGCAGGCACTATGTCAACCTGCTACTGAGCAAATTCGCCCACAACAAGCAAGTTAACCAAAATCCTAGTTATCCCGGACGGCTATAAATGCGTATCCTCCTGTTTAAGAAGTGATGCAACTCCAAATCTGTTCAGGCAGCTGAGACACACACATGGACATGGAAAGTATGCAGTTCCTTGCTTCCTAAAACRCAGCTACCTGTGAAATCCCCACTTCTGTATGCCTGGAGAGCCACGTAACCACATAATGCCGTGATGTTCGTCGTACGCTTTTTCCTAACCATGTACAGCCACGAAACCTTCKGTTTATAGGAATACAGCACACACATGCTACACACATCTCGTGCAAATATGGGAGAGACAAATGTATGAGAATCATCACAGAATTACCAACACGCCTGACTGCGGGAARACCAGTGTCCTTCCAAAATCCTCCTAAATGCAGAGGCACTTTCATAGTGTCCCGTGTATCAGAGCTTCTAATCCTTATGACTTGTCCAAGGGCAACRTTGAAAAATGTCATGGTTTCTGTCAAAATTGCCTGTGATAGGCTTAGAGTTTTAATTAAAAGCACTAGATTTTTCAAAAAAACCCAAATACTAGATATTTTTTATGAAAAAGCAAATGTTTTTACAAGGAAAGAAAATACCTGCCAACGTTTTCCCCTTCCCTGTCATGTCTGACTTTTTGGCTAAATTGCTTTCCAAGACAACCCCATGACTCACTCTATTAGGAAGCTCAGCAGCCCGGCTCCTGCATGGCAGGGGTCCCGTGGGGCGTGTGACACCAGCCGAGCTGAACGAGGCAGCGTACGCCCGTGTGCGCTCTAACAAGCTGTGTGATCCAGGACCACGCGTGTGAATATGCACACGACCCGGCGCAAGCCCCCGGCCTGGCGTTGCACGTGTAGACAGTGAACTGCAGGCAGAGCTCTGCCTCCTTAGCGGCAGTGCAGGCAAAGGCTTGGTGGAATCCTGCTGTTAACCCTTGAAAMGCAGGAAACGTACTTTTGGTGCAGTTGAGTGGCTTTTTGCCCTTGCTGCTATTTAAGGGGTCGACAGGACTGAAAGCAGCCAGGACATCCCTGCGGGCTCTGATTCGATCTCTGCCTTTCACGGCCTTCGTTTTGTTCTTGCTCATTGGTTTTAAAAGCAAGTCTGTGAAGGGTGGTACAAAATCTAGCTTAAGCAGACTTGGCACCAAGCATTTGCCTTTTGGAACTGCCCTCATCTGTTKGGTAAACATGAAATTATCGGCTTTGACTGGAACTGATCTTCTGGAGCCATGTTATTCCATTGGGGAGAGGTATTTTCCCCAATTTTCAGTGTGGATTACTTTTGTGACTGACTGTAATAGTTTATTTGGCAGTATTAGGGCTTATTATGTCAGGATTTGTTTAGGCACGAAGTGATTGGACATGCTGTAGTCCTATAACTTTAATTTGTGCACAGAAATCGAAAAGCCCACCTCTTCCTGCTCTCTGCTGATGTGACGGAAATGGCCTATCCGCTGCCGGCCCCATCTCCCAAGCTTGGCTTTCCCATATGATCCGTAACCGCTAAAGGAACCAATTTAAGGGAAAAAAGTTCCTGAGAAAGACRTGTAAAAAGCCGCGTACGTCAAAAATCTAGATAGGAAAACCTCACAAAACAAGAGCGAGGAGAGGACCGTGAGGGAGGGGCTGCACCATTGGGAGCAGCATGAGAATTCCCAGGTGTTAGCAGAGGGGCTAGCTGCAGAAAGTGCAAGTGTGCATTGTATGCAGATTATACTGCAGTGATATTGAAACRTTATCAGTGCTCACACATCTAACGAAAGGTTTTATTCGCTTAGGGGAGGAACTGTTGGACCCAAAGTAGTAGTCAACATTGCTCTTCAGGCGTTATTTGTAACAAGGTGGGGAGGCAATGAGTGTACCAGAAAGGGAACATATTGTGGCATTAGATATCTATATAAAGAGCTGGGCCTGTTCCTCAAAATCATGTGTGTGTGAGATTTTGGCAACCACTTCACCAAACACTRTTCGTGCTCTGCAGAATATTGAAAATAAAGGGTCACTTAACGCTGATGAGTACTGTTCAGTGCCAGGCACAAATGATTTGATAAAACTGGCATTAAAGTGGTTGCAGTCCTCTCAGCTGTTAATACCTTTAAAAATCGTCCAGACCTTTGACTTATGGCGCTCCTGTCTTGGGCTTGATAAAGGTTTTGGTTTGAGATTTTTAGTCTATTCTGAGCCAAAGTGAAGTCTTATTTGCATGAGGGCCTCTGGATTATGCTGTCAGATGGTTTCTAGATTTGCTGAGCTTTGTGCTTGCAGCCGAACACCTCCTCAGGGCACTGAAGCAGGTGCACCACCTCAAATCACTTCTAACTTTGACACGTAGAGATGGATTACAGGGAACGGATTGACTGGCTTGTGTTAATTGGGATGACTGAGGCACTGAAATTAGGACCTTACTTGCCCCAGGATCTTTTTGTGGTCAACAGGGTGATGGGCAACTCTGACCTTCTAAATCCAAAGTTTGAGTCACCTTCTGCTTAGGAAAAAGGAAGTATTTTCAACCTCCTGAACAGGCTAGTCCAGGCACCCTCACAAGCAGTAGCTCCACAAACGTGTGCAGGACGGGGATGAACTCCTGGCTACATAAGGCAATGAGCAAGGCAGATCCTGCACCCTGCACGTGGTGGGGCCACTGCCCAAGGAGCAGCAGGGCACCTGCAGTCTSGTGGGAAGAGCCCAGGGTTGCAAGGAGCAGGGGGCTGTCTGTCTGTCTCTCTGGCCGACGTCTCCCATCATGCGAGCCAGAGCTAGTCTCTGCTGTTTTCTGCAGCCTGATTCCCTGCTCCAGAGAGCGCTGGCTGCTCGGGAGGCGGCAGGGAGAGGAACACTCTGTTCGGCAGCTGCACATTCCATTAATTTAATGAAGTTTTTTTTTTTTTTTTTTTACAAGACAGATGGTAAAATAGCTATTTTCTGTTGTCTAATAAATACCATCAGCAAGGCAGAAAATGTGCAATCTCGCCAAGTCTCTTCTGATTCCTTGCCCTCCTGTACTGATACATTCCCCATTCACTGCTGGGAACCAGTTGGGGGTGGATGGTAGGGGTAGGAGGGGAGATGGAGACACCAAAGGCAAGTCCGAAACTGCTGGTGGAACGCGCGCAGCAAAACCGCAGCCTCCCCTGATTGGGCAGAGCCTCTATGTCCTGCTGGGAAAGCTGCACTCTGGCAGCCTTCGCCGATCCAATTCTCACTTCATCTGATTGCAGTAATAACAACTCACACAAATTTCCTGCCTCAACCTGAAATCTTCCAGCTCTGCAATGCAAATAATATAATGTGTGATGAGGAGCCCGATGACGGGTATAATAATAATAATAGTGATGATGCCTTTATTCAATGAATGAGTGAATCAAGCAAGCAAAAATAAATGGTATTCAGAGCTTGGAAATCAATAGGAAGAGAAGTCAGAAGGAAATGCAGGGGGAACTGCATCTCTGGGGGAGCACTGTCCTTAGGAATGGCATGAAGGAGAGATGAGCAAAACTCTTTTGGGCTGGGCACTCCTTGTGAGCCTGCACTGCTCCAAGGCTCACTCCTCTTCTGTGATTATATTTTATCTGCTGAGCTGGCTGCTGCTTTCTGTCTGATACCAGTCTCTTCATGATCCCTTTGGTCGCCTTGATTTACGTCTCTCGTGGGCTCTCTGAATGTGTCTAAGAGGTTGGCAGGCTATGGACCCGACCCTGGGTTGGGTAATAACTTGTCTTTTGTCCCATACCCAGGAGGCTGGCTGTAAAAAAGCTCTAGACATCAATTTTCCTCTCCACCAGGGTGGAATTGCAAACTGATGAGACAGTCTTTGCCCTCATTTCTCTCTTCATTCCCTTTCTCCTCTTCTTTTTGTCTTTTTCTTTTCTCCTTTTCCTACTTCTCGTTGCTGGCCTCTTTCTTCCCCCCACTCCCAGTATCTCCTCCCATCATTTATCACCCTCTCTCCCCTCTGTACATCATTGTTTCTCCTTTCTCCCCCTTGTACTTTGTTTTCTTTATGCATTTATTTCCCATCTCAGATCTCCCATCCTTTTGCTTGCTGTGCATACCAATTTAATATGCTCAGCCATAATACTAGCCTGCTAATACTGTAATTCTACCAGAGACCCTTTAAAACCCTAAAGCAGTAAAACCCACCTTTTGACTTGGTTTTCTCTTTATCAGAGATTCATTTCAGGCAGGATTTCCTTGTGCACAGCTCTGCCACTCACAGTTAGTATGAAAAGGATTAATTCCCGCAACAGGTGAATAAGTTTCATAGCTCTGATGAGCAGGATATATTCCCTACTTCCTGCAGGTACGTGGGGATTTAATCATCCAACACTGTGCTTCTCTTTGTCGTGTATGTGTCTAAAGGGTTGAGTTAAACACCCATTTCTGTGCAAAGATCTCCTGGGGAATGCCCTCTTTCARTAGTAGGGTATTCCCATGAAACCTTCGCAATATCCAGGGGATTTTCCCTCTCTCTGACGAGATGCTGTATAGGAGGTTTGGAACTGACGCCCTGCTCTCTCAGGTGATGCTGCCATGGCATGAACTTATTAAATACTCTACCCCAACTTCACCAGTGGYGTTCCCTGGCCTGAGCATCTCACATTCTTGGGACCTGACTGCCAAATCCTCCTTTGCCTGCTCTGAGGGYCCAATGTGGCTTATGCCTCTTCTCCCCAGCTCTCTGACAGATGTCTTTCATAAGCCTAAAGAAGAAAAAAAAAACAAACTTTGCTTTTTCTTTTCTTTTCTATCCTCTTTTGATGCTGTCTGTGCAGCTTTGTATTGTATTTGATTGTGCACAAATCTRCTTGTAGATAGAATATGCAGAGGGCAACACTGGGAGATTGAATCTGACTTGCAACTGCACTGGGAGGTGGCACTCGATAAATTGAATCAGAATTTTCCTCCCTCTCCCCCAGCACCTCCAGCATGACCTCCCACAGGGTGGTAGGGAAATAGCAGTGCCTTACAGTCCCTCCCATCCCTAGTACCTTGTGGGCTTGGGAACAAGGGCAGAAGGGAGCTGAGTGTCTGCTCCTAGTCTCTCTGCTTGGCTCCCAGTGATGCACACAGTGTGCAATGTCTCTGCAGGGGTGGCTGAGGTGGTGGTGTCCCAACTGGGTTGCTGAGTGCAATAGCAATAGGCAGTGAGCAGCCCTCAGAGCCTGTCACCGAACAGGGCAAGTAGCTGACTGCCAGTCCTGTTTTTGGGCTGCCAACTAGTTCCAGGACAGAGCATCATGGTTTTGTCATGTGGGTCAGCGAGCTATAGGGCAGAAGGTGGCACTAAGTGGGGAGGTATGACTTGCGAATCTTCCTGCCAGGTTATTTGCTGGACAACACAGACCTGGAATAATGCCCCTTGCCACGTTGTCGACTTTAGACACAGCAGTTGGCAGAGCGGGTAACACAGCATGTCTAGCACCAAGTATTCAAGAATCTCTAAGCACGTTGCCGACGTGGAGCTACAGGGCAGTGTCGCTCTTCCCATTTCATGCCCAGGAACACTGTGGCCCAGAGAAGCTGTGAAGTCTCCTGCTGAATCACACCAGGGACCATGATGTCATTTTTATTGTCACAAAACCCTGAGACAACAGACTCCTGCACTCCACTAACAAAATAGTAGAAATTATTAGTCTTTTAAGAGAGAGTAATACAAAAGCTAGTGAAGTCTTTGGTCATACCTTCCCATGAATCCTGTGGCTTTGGCATTACCAAGAACAAAAATATTTGATTTTGGACTCAGATGCTGCTGAAACCTTCAAAGCTGACAGAGACAATAGCTCTATGATAAAGAACACAGATGAGGGGTCTGAACTGAGCCTGATCCAACAGAGATTTCACTCTGGACTATATAAATTTTGATAAAGTGGAATTTTCAAGAGCAAAGCCTATCCAACTCTACATGAGACAGGGTCTTCAGCAGACGGGATAGCCAGAAGGTGAGAAGCAAGTCTGCAGATAGAGAGGGAAGATGTCGAAAGGCTGTGATGAGACATATTGCCTTGCTAGTCCAGTCATGAGGTGTCCTTCATGGGTTGCTGAGTAAATCAGTGGTTGCCATCTGGCCTACTTTCATCATCTTAATGATCCTCGCTGAAACAGTGGTGAAGGGTCAAGGAGTCCTGTTGAAGGGACAAGTGTCTGGACAGAAACTGTCCCAAGGAAGTCTGTGGCCTACTTTATAGTTTGCCGTGGTGCCAATGTTCTCTTCAACAGCACTGTCAGACCAACATTTCATGGCATTCTCTTAGAGTCTACATCCTGTKGACCAGCAGCAGTGGCTCGCTATCTTGACTCCAGGAACCAGGTTTGAAAACAAGCATCAAATAACTTCAGCTGCTTTGAGAGTGGTTATGGAGATGATAGAGTCAAACTCTTCTCCACAGTGGTAGATAGCATAATGAGGGGCAGTAGGGCTAGATGGCAGCCTGGGAGGTAGAGGTTGGACATTTTCACTAGGAATGTAGTACAGCACTGGAACAGGTGACTAGAGAGGCTGTAGGTTCTCCATACCTGGAGGTCTCTAGGACTCAGCACTCTAAGCTGTGGTTGGTCTAATGTTGGAGATAATCTTGCTTTGAGTGAGAGGACTCCCAGAAGCCCCCAGCATTTCTGTGATTCTGTGAAGTCCACATCTGCTATCAAATCACACAGTCCAGCTGGGATCTAGAGAACTATGGCTATTTATCTCAAATAGGATCTCGCCCATCTCAAACAGGATCTCGCCCACCAAGCTATAAAGCACATCAGAGATTTATCTCCTTGCTAGTAAGTTCAGCCAGCTTGTCTAGGCACTTTCTACCTTCTGATATGATAGCTGGAACACCTAGAAGTAGTGTAATTGAATCTTCTGCTATGTCCACTGTCAGAATTCAAAAGGGAGCTTACTCTAACATCCAAAGGAAAAGGGCTTTCACCTGCCCTTTTCCACAATGATATACCTGGAACAGATTTGCCAGCCCAAACCATTGTGTTGAGAAAAGAGCCAGGCTTCAAATGTCACCTATTTCTAACTGATAAGTGAGATTTATTACACAAAAGCAGGTATATCGGTCTCTTTACTACTGAGGGGACTAGCTCTTCAGCAGAAATTATCAGAAAGAGCTAGAGAATTTCCACCAGGGAGCTAAACTGTTGGCGTTTAGCTGTGGAAGAGAAAACATCCAATTTTGGATTGGGGGGGGGGAGAAAGAAAAAACAAAACAAAACAAGAAAGCAGCGTATTCTCAGAGTAGAAAGAGAGACCTCTTGGCATGTTGGTTTCCTGCCTGAAAGGAGGCTGCTGTGCCTGGSACAGTACATCTTGTCTGTCATGGTTATGGCAGAGGGGACCAGCACTTTGCTTTACTGAAARATGGTCTGGATAATTTAGGAAGAAGATATTTGTGTGTGTGCATTAGTGTATAGGCCATGTACCGTCTGTTCTCTTATTTACAGAGCGTGTTTCTCATTCAAGATACTATCTGGGCTGACAAGCGAGGCAGTGTGTCCTGTCTATATTTTATTTGCCCCAGAGAAAGAGGAAAGGGTGCATCTTGCCCAGTGCAGACGTGGCTGGCTTGATGGCGGAGTGCTGCTAGCCTCCGTGCTGGAAAAGGCGCTGCCTTTAATTCTCCACTGCGAGTGGGACTCYCCTGTTTTGGTTAGTTGGCTGTGGCACATTTCCTAAGCTTGGAGACACCAAGCGTTACTAGCCCTGGAAACCCCAATTAGTTCTGGAGGCAGCACGCGCAGGATTGAACTTGCTGTTATTTCACTCCCCAAGGCGACAGCAGGGAAACCAGGCTTGAAAGCGTCTCGTTTCCGTGGGCCGGTAGAGAGTGTGCAGCCCTTCGCATGGTGCCTGTGTGTGCAGACCCAGGGGTTTCCCGGAGAGGAGCAGAGGCTCGAGCCTGCACCRAGAGGGTAATTCTTTGCTGACAGCTGATTGAGAAGCTCTGAGCTCCAGCACGGGTTTAAGGGCTGTGATAACTCCACGGCAGTGCYATAGATACCGCCCAGTTCTGTAGATTAAAATCAGAGCCAGCTCCCAAAACAGCTGTTAAAAACCATCTCCATCAAGCTCCTTCCTCCTCAGTTTGTTCAGGTACAGGCTCCAAAGTCCCTGTGCACACCTGTGTCCCCACCTTTGCCAGCCCTTCCCCTAATCAGGGTATTGGTAGCTTGGTAGCACATTGCTGGTGGCCAAAAACTGTTTTTAAGCAGATTTTGCTGTTCGTACTGAGTTGTGCACTGTCTTAAGCTTCCTGCCCTGTCTAAAGTTAGGCTGGGCCTGTCCATGAGRATTGCAGAGTGTACACCCACCCTTAGCCATCAGTTTTCCCCTTCCCTTGCCTTAGTGCTAAACTCTTCTCCCAAATCAGCTTCTATCAGCTCACCTGTGCTGGGAAACCAGTAAAGCAGAGAGGTCTCTTAGTTATAAAATAAATCTTTTAGGGGAGGCAAATTTAGGTCCAGGTGAGATTTCAGCAGGTTCTACTGAACTTCTGTGTTAAACAGCATCACCTAACAGTAGTCATTTTGTTGAAGATGCTCCTTCCTGGTATCAGTGGTACTCACCTGAGCCCCCACTGCCAGTCCTGTCCCAGCCACTGCCTCTGCCCACATGTTCCCCACTCTGGTGGCTTTGCTTCATTAACTTCCTGAGAAGTGAGGGTTCATTGCTGAGTCTTAAGAAAKCAGCAGTAATGCTAACCCTTCATGCAAGGGTATAAAGAGTCCTAATAATTCAGGCAGTTTGTTAATTAACCTAATTTATTTGAAAGCACAGTGTGAGAAGACTTTGTCACTGCTTTTGTTAATCTTCTTCCATTCACTTTGTTTACTTCTCCCTTGCCATTTTTCTCTGCTCCCAGACATAAACATAGGGACCCAAAACAGTTTGAACTGGTGTAAGCAGGGAAGTGAATACAAGCCAGGACAAAACGCTGCGTGAAGAAATGGCAATGCTGAAGAGAGGCCACTTTTGTAGAGTTTTTTCAACTCAGATGAGAATCTAACCAAGGCAAGATGGTCACTACTAGGCTTAGGGTTCAAGACAAGCTCTGATCCAGAGGCAGAGGTGACCAGTGTTTTCTGGCCCTCTTCTATGCACTTCCCATTCTGGCTGTCTGTGTCTCTTGGCTACTGGGAAAAGGAGTGTATGGGTACACTGGGGTTATTTCTGTTAAGTACRTAGTGTAGGGGAAAAAGCCAGCCAGAGAAGTTACCTTTCCATCACTCTATTGTCCTCAGCTTCTGCTCTGCTCTGTGTTTGTACTTGAGTCATATTCCCCCCATTCAAGCCACTTGATGCCCCGTGGAAACTGGCACATCAGGCTCTCCTTTGACCTGCAGGTTTCCCTTTTGTCCAAGGGCTGCAATGGGCAAGGCCCCTTTCCCACTGAACACCACTTCCAGCGTATCAGTTTGCTAAATGAGCTTGGGATTTCCAGAGCAGGCTGGAGTGCCTAGCCCTTTGCCAGAGGGCCAGACCCTTCACAGCATCCCCTGCTTGTGCCCAGCTAGACCAGTTTCTATTAGCCCAAACCTTATCCTTAGACAAGAACCTACCAACAGGCGACAGGAGGCAGAATAAAATAGGCATTTATGGGGGGAGCTAGGATGTTATGGTAGCGCAAGGGTCAAGGCAAGGGGAGCAGGCCAGGTCTTGCACTCTGAAAACGTGTCATCCTTCCCTCCTTTTCCTTCTACTTTTTCCTCCTTGTGCCACGTGACTCCGAGGTGGTCTGTGCACATTTCCAGCAGCTCATTTCCCRTCTTTTTAGAGGAGAAAGAGTATTGCTGGTACCAGACCAGTGCACAACCTCCCAGCATCGCTGTGCCTCACCCTGGGGAACAYTTGCATACCAGCATTGCCAGCACCCCCTGGCCAGTCCTCCCTCTCCGCAGAAGACTCCTATCCAGAGCAGGACAAAGCAGTGATGTTTTCCCAGGTAGCTATCAGGATTAATCTCAGCACAGGCCAGAGCTGCTGCTTGAAGAGCTTGACAGCATGTTTTTTTAAGGCAGGGGGCATGGCAGCAAAGAGTGGCTCTCTGTGCCTGTTGACACCACAGTCCCAGGAGAATGTCTCTTGTCATCCACAGGAGGTGCTGGCATCTGTCTCCACCTGCGAATGGGGCTGTGTGGGGGTAAATGGGCGCAGAGTCTTTTCTGTCAAAGAGCGTTGGAGCCCTCTCTAGCTGCTGAGTTTGCAGTGGCTGCTTCTGACTCGTGAAATTATAAGGGAAAAAAGTTTTCTTGGCTGTTAGGGAAACCAGGGCAGGGAACTGCTCTGAGAGGCACCAAGGCCCATCCGGACTCCCTGAGAGCAGCGTTTGTCCTGCTGGAGCAGAGCAATACCCCATTCAGCAAACCTACTGTCCTCCTGGGTGAACTCTTGGCTACAAGGCCGGAGCGCTGCTTCCACGATGTTCCCCCTCCGGTCTTCCCAAGGCCTGGGAACGGCCTGGGAACTGCAGCACCTGCATTCCCTGGTCCTGCTGCTGCCATCTCAGCAGGGTGGTGCATGATCTCTGCGCAGATCTGCTCAACCCCACTGTCTTTTCCCCTTGCGCAGCTGTGGCAAGCTYGCCCAGTTTGGGGACGGCTGGTGGTTGGGTCCCACCTGTCCCCCCCTCCCCAGCCACGCCGGCACAGCCGACGTTACAAGAGTCGCATCTCTCATTCCTTATTCGCATGGGGCACTGAATGAAATCTGACTTCCTGAATTATTTCTGAAGATATTAGATCTTCTCAAATTGTTCATCTTCCCCAGAAATGACAGCTCCCAGGCACCTGGGAATAAACGGTGCGTTGGAGCAATTTCATTGTTTCTATTCAAGGGAACAGGAATTCCTTAGATCTCSACATCAGTCCCAAACCCCGGTGATGTTAGCGTAACCTCCAGACAGTGATGTTTTTCTTGATCCASAAAAAGGCTGGGATTTGTTATGAACCGTGAGAGACCGGTGTCCTTGTAGTGTGTGTACCCTAATTGTGTGCAGTGCACTGTGAGCTCCACCAGCAGAACGGGCTGGAATTTTCTTGTCAAAACAGCTTTCCGTCAGCAAATGCCAATTCCATGAAACGGTGTTTTTGTGTGTGAAATCAAATCAACGTTGATTAATTTTCGTCTTGGAAAAAAGAGAAAAAAATGTTAAAAATGTCAAGATGCCTTCTTTAATTCTTGCAAGAGCTTCAATTTTTTATCTCTTAATGACCTTTTGTTTGAAGCCTTTGTATTCTATAATAAGTATTCAAAAGGGATGGAGCAAAGTGAACCGTTAAATATTTTTTGAAGCAAAATTTGCCCATTTTCCCCAACACTTTTTTTTAAGGAAGGAAGAAATTGCTTTTCTTTTTTGTATGAATTTTTGTCTTTTTGCCTCTAAGTGAGAATATTTTTCAAGGCTCCCAGGTCTGCCCTAGCTGACATGTACCAGCCTCTCATGCTATGCTGCATGCTGCAGGGACATCTCTGACTCGTGCCTCAACCCTGCTCAAATTGCTTTAGTTGCTGATTATTTTTTTAATGAGCATCTTTAGTCTGACTGGCTAAATTGGACCCCTGTCTAGCACAAGGAGTCCTCCTGTGCTCTGTGAGCTGGGGGTSACATATCAGACCATGGGTAAGCCACCAAGCTGTCTCACCTTGCCCCGAAGTCCTGCCTTCGCTAAGAAATGCGTGGTGGGGAGATGTAGTCATGGAGAGAAGGTAGTGGCCTGCAGTGCTGCAGCAACTTTTCTATTTGTWCTGTGCAAAATAAGCATAAATTATCTCAGTCATGTAGTGTACACAAGATAYCTTGTGTGCACTTTGGGTGCAAGGTTGAAATGTGGGAGAGGAATGCAGGGYGCTAGAGCCAGGAGAAGGTGACACTGATGCGCCGTTAGTTGGGGTAAAGCTTTTGCTGCTATGGTAGTTTACTTCTAGAACCAGTCCACATTGTTTCACATACATTAAGATTTTTTGATTTTGTTATCCTAAGCAGAAGGTTTTTTGACCTACCTGGAAAGGTTCGCGTAAGGCTTTTACTTCCTTCAAAATCATTCATAAAACTTTTTTTTTTTTTTTTAAGAATGTTTCAAGTGGATTTGAATGGAATGAAGTTCTCTGTTTTTATTGGTTTTCCTTCCCTGTTTTTCCTTTTTTCACTCTAAGTAAAAAGCAGAGTAGTGGGAGACAAAGGAGTCATTAAAGAAAACAAAACTGTGTATTTCTACTTTCTACTTCAAGGGACTAGATTTGAACTGGAAAGTGTTGTTTCAGCTTAGAGAAAAAAGTCAGGAAAATTTTTGGCTAAAGGGAAGGTTATAAACAGTTCTTGTGAAAWCATGCTGAGGGAAGAATGGTTATTTTGGACCATTTCTTCTCACTTCCCCATGGGATGCCTTCAGTTTTATAATAAAAATGTGAGCTGCACAAATTGCAGCCTCCAAACATTTGGTTACCTCTTTGGGAAGCTCTCTGCAGCCTCCTTGCCTGTGCTTGGGGAAGCAAGCTCCCCGGCTGGGGGACACAGGGCTGACGTTAGAGCGAAGCATGGTTCCACTCCCAGCGTAATGGACCCACGTGGGCAGTTTTAACCCTCACATCTGGAATTTCTCCAGGGCACAAGCACTCGCTCTCACGGTTAATGAAGTCTGCTGTCTTAATTGAGTCTGTGAGGGACTGTTTCAAAGCCATCAAGACTTTATTAAATCTGCAGCACTTTCTGTTGCGCTGGGCAGAGCTCTCTGTGCATGCGTTGCATTTAGTTTTCCTGGCGTCACATCCCTTTCTGCCTTCCTACACGTATGCCTCTCGCTGGAATTTCTTCTCCTTGCCTCCAGCGCTTAAGCAGCTGAGCAGTGCTTGTGTGTCTCCAACAAGTAGCTGCCGAGCCTGAGAAGCGTATTAGCTGCCTGACCTGGTTCCAGCCAGGTGTGAAAGGATTCGGCGGCTCTGGCTCCGTTCCACCTTTTTAGCCCATGTGAGCAGAGGCAGAAGGCTTCTGCTCTCTCCACCAGTTCACATCATTCAAATCCAGGCTACAAGTGGAGAGAGGCAAGGAGAGAGCCAATCACTGGGAAAGCTGGGCAGATTAAAAGGCGTTTACTGGGCTTTCTGTATGAGAAACTGGAGAAAACCCTGCAATTAGCTGTCTGCTGAGCGGGAGGGGATAAAAGCTGAGATGCTCTCGCGGGGTTGTTGGGTGCATACAGAGGTGGGAAAATCGCCGACTCAAAACCAGCTTTTCAGATGGTGCGACGAGTGCAGCTGACTGAAAGCAGCGCTGCTGCTCCTGGGCAGCAGGGCCTTCCTTCTGCTGGTTGCTAAAAGCTTCGAGCCCGCCTTTCTGCCCCTCCGTGCTCTCTCGTTTCTCAGGAACGAGCAGACGCTGCAGTCCTGCATTAGTGTTCAGAAATAAACAGCTGTTCTGCTCCACCAGCTTCACGTATCAGCTCCTTGCACATGCACACACAGAGGCTCCCTGTACCTAACAAACAATTATTTAACAAAGTATGCAAATAGTATAATTACTGTTATTTGTTTAGCAGTTAGAAGTGTTTGAAATGTAAATGTCAACTTTGGGATTTTTGCAGGATGTGTGTGTGCTGTTGTTGTCTTTCTCTCTCAAGTTCTCCCCGGTTTGCAATTTGATGAATTTCTCCTTGTCCTAGAAAAAAAAGCTAATGTGATTTCTTGGCGATTACAGCAGAAGATGCCAAAGCAGGGATTACTCACAGTAACTTCTCTTACTTAGCAGAGCTGAGTGGGAGGCAGGATTCATTACACTGAGCAGAGAAACAAAGAGGAAATGTCTTTCAACCAAGTGCTTTACGTCTGCTGAGGAAACCTCCTTGCCAGTGTGCAGGGTTTCCCCTCCTCAGACGCAGAGGTCAGACAGGYCTTTGTAACASGTTCACAGGGACCTAATCCTGGTGTCCCACCACTGTCCCCCCATGGAAGTGGGGGAGCAGCGTGTCTGCAGTCAAGCACTAGCTCACTAGGAGATGAATTTTCTGTGCTGGAGGCTGGAGAATGAGACTTACGTTACAGCCACCGTGGTCAGGAGCATCTAGCCCTGGTCCAACCTCAGAGCAGGGCTCTGGTGCTCAGAGTGATGCATTTCTGGGGTGTATCCCACCACTATTCTCTCTGGCTAGGATTTCAGTATAAGAGCACTGAGACAGTCATCAGTATATCATAGCCTGTAACTCAGGCAACAAATCCTGAGTTTGTTGCCTGTGCTAATGCACTTGAGAGCAGTTAGTCAATACTGTGAAGATGCTATTGAGTGGTTTTTGCAGTCCGGACTCACCAGCAGGTCCATGCTGGGAAGACTTTAGCAGACAAGGCCTCCGCAGCTGCCAGCATTTCTGCTGCTGTATCTCTTCATCCTGTACCCACCTGGAGAGGACCCAACCATGCTGTGGTTTAAGACCTTTCCTGAATGCACAGCTCCAAGATGAATCCTCTTGGATTCATCAGCTGGCAGCAAGCCTGCAACTAGCTTTCTGTTCAGTTTCTCTGCCTGGGCTTGAAAACGAAACAGGGAGTTAGAAAAGGGAAAGGCTGCATCGTTCCACTTGTGTCCTACCCTGCATCCCCTTTGTGATTCCTGTCTGTGTAGCGTGCTGAGATGTGGAGCTAATGCTTTTCATGTGAATCTTGAGGAGGAGGAGGGAGAGAGGTTCTTATCTCTGGAGAGAATCAGATGAACTGGGCAGAAAGAGGCAGTAAATACCACATACCTCAGATCTCCTGAGCTGGTGGGAGTGCATTCGCGCCTCGCTCAGCAGAGGCGGATGAAACCCAGAGCATGTGGCACAGCTAGTTTGCTGATTGCTTGTTGCAGGAAGGGGTTTGGGCCTTGTCCCCATATAGATGCAGCAGCCAAACCAGATGGTTCCATGCCCAGAGTGGATTTGAGTCTGTCAGTATTGATGAGTTCATTTCACAACAGGTTATTCCTGTCTGGGAAGAGAAACAGCCTATGCTATATGGTAAACACCTTGCTACTGCATAAATTTCTCTACTACTCTATAAGAGGTACAGTAGCACAATGAACTCATTCATTTGAAAAGACCAACCTTCTTCAGAGCAAGATGTTGGTCACACATGGATCACATCCAGGACAGCACCCAAGCCACACATTCTCTTTGTCTGCTTCGTTGGTCTTTATTTTAGGAAGTTCCTCCTGAATATAAGGAAAAACTTCATTACTGAGAGTGACAGAGCACTGGAACAGGTTGCCCAGACAGGTTGTGGGGTCTCTTTCTCTGGAGATATTCAAAACCTGCCTGGACACAATCCTGTGCAATGTGCTCTAGGTGAACCTGCTTGAGCAGGGGTGTTAGGCTAGGTGATCTCCAGAGGTCTCTTCCAACCTTACCGATTCTGTGATTCTAGAACTGCCTACTGGCCCTCTCTGGTGGGGATGCCCTATCACCAGCCTAGGCAGCAGCTCCACCTCTAAGCAATTACAGTATTCCCCAGCCAGGAGGCTGTGACTCAGTCTGTGCCTGGTAAGGCCAAGCTGGGTCAGGGTAGGAGTCTCTGCAGGCAGTGGTGAAGCAAAAACCGGGCCCTGCTGCATGGCTGCAGGACAGCAGAGAAGGTGCTGTACTGGGTTTCCTGGTTCTTGAGACTTCCCCTCTGCTGTTCGATAGAGCATTAGGAGCTGGCAAAGCAGCAGCTTGGCTCTACGGTGTGCAGTCTAAATGCTAGGATTTGATGAGTGGTTCAGGCATATATATTTCTCTTAAAAAATGATGTCCATGCTCTCTGGACTAGCTTGTTAGTGACCTGCTCTCGGTCCAGGTTCCTACAACCACAAGCAAGGCTGCTGCCTCCCTGGACACTTCYGCAGACTGTTGGCCATGGGGTTGAACCAGCAAAGCACTTGTTTCTTAATTGCAAAGAGAGGAATTCAATGACCTTTGGCAGATTTCATAGCCCAGCAGGCTCATTTAATTGAAACCAGTGATGATTTGTCATGGTTTAGGCTCTCCCCATCTATTTAATTCCCTGTCGTTCTCTCAGACTCACTTATTCCCTGTTTTTCTTCTTCCTTTCGTTGTGATCTGATTATGTCTGTGCCTCTCTCTTATATTCTGTCTCTCCCTCAACTGTACTACTTTCCAGCGTGAAAAAGTATCTTAGGATCTATTAGTTTTYGAGGATTTTAGGTCTGGCCTGTTTCAGTATTTTCTCTACTTCACATCCATTATCCAGGATAATCTCTTTCTTCCTGTGCTCAGAGGACCGGCACCCACTAGAAAATTCCAGGTCCAAGAGTAATCGTAAATCATGTATTGCTTTGGTCAATATCCACGTGGCACAACGAGCTCCAAACCYCAACTTTCCACCTTGATCAGGTGAAGGTTGAAGTGACATTATCATTCGTATTTAAATTCCCTCGTAGGTGGCAGGTTCAATGCTGTTAACATATTTCAATTCAAGCCATTCTTATTTTAATTAGCCTTAAGTAATTAGTTCTAATTCATCGCCATTTTTTGCTCTCTGCATATTTTGAGTTATTTACTTCCCTTGCTAAGTAACAATTTGATGTAATTATGTGCTACTCATTCTTTCTATTTACATATGCTCACTCACTCAGATTTCCTCTTTGAAATTTCAACAGATCCTTTGAATTCCCTCTTGAATTGTTTTTTGTGTTGTCAGCGGTGTGGAAATTGTGGGATGGAAAGAGAACTGTTCCTCTTCTCTGGACATCTCCTGTGCCAAAACCAGTGACATTGCATGTGAGCACCTGGCCTGGCAGTGGGCTGCTCTTGGCAGGGAAAGTCCATTGCCCAGCTTTGCTTCTGGGAGTCTGGATTCACATATGAAAGGAGTTTGGGGACTGTATCCAACTAGCTTTCTCTTCCTCTTGGTCTGCTTAATCCTGATGCCAAAGGGACCAGTCGCTGTTGCTGCTACCCTTCATTTTCCTTGCGCAACCATAGACTCTTTCAAATGGCTTGGCTTTCCAGGAGTGCTGCACCTTCAACCCTCAAAAACTCTTAGCTCTTTAAACTAAAGARTGACTATATTTTTTAGGCACTTCTGAATACTTTAAGCAAACTCATCAGGTTTATATGTGGCAATATTCCATCTGGAAGACACTTTTATCTCAGCAGTCACTTTCCTAAATTTTTCTAAGGACTGAATTCTTATCTTCATATTCTTTCCTCATGGATTGCCCTTTTTTTAGGGTCTTCTCCATAGCTGAGATCCTCGGAGGATCACAGTTCATCCCTGTGAGACTATCTGTTSATTAGCTGATCAGAAACTACCTCTTTCACCCTCTCAGAGCTTGATTCTGAGAGGCCTTGAACTTTTAGCAAAAATATGGATTTCATGTTCACACTGAGCATGTGCATATATATGTGTGTATCCCTAATAACTTTTAAGTGCATTATCCAATTCCAGCTGAGTTTGGCAGAGGATAGCTGTCTCAAAAATAGWGAGTTCCCTCAAGGTTTGAGCAAACAGGCAGAGGTAGAAGAGAGATGCCCTACTTCTGCTCTGCAAAAAGCTGCCATTTTGTGCTGAGCCTTTATTCGCTGCCRGAGAATCCATTTGGGAAAGAGCATACATCTCAGTGCCTCATCGACAGGAGGAACTTCAATCAGAGCACACACCTCCTCTGGCACCTGTGTCAGTCAAACTCAAGGAAAGCAGGATTTGTAGTTCTGGTGCTTGTGGAACYGCTTGGGTTTTTTCAAGTAGCTTTTTCACTGAAATCTTATCAACTCTTTGAATCCATGTACCATTAGCAAATACTTCTAGCTTCATGAATATGCACRTTCACATTGTGTAGCATTGGCTTAACCGCTCCCACTGAAGTCGATAATAAAACTCCTGCTGACTTCAAAGAGAGCAGAGTTAGGCGATGCTGAGCGCTTTGGAAAATCCCACCCCTGGTTGTTATTTTATTTTTAACACATCTACYCAGGAGCTGTGGGATGAAGCTAACTACTCAAGAATGAGAAGAGAAAAAAAGAAAAGATCAAGCAGCCACAAATGAAAGCCTAGATGCTAAAGTAAATGTTCAACGGGCCCACCCTTGGATCTAAGACTCTAGTGGGAGCAACTCTCCTTTTGCTTGAGGAAGGGTCATGAACTGCTGCCTCAAGGCATGAATGAGTCGCTGCACATCCTGAGCTGGCCTCCATCTAGGATATTTTCATGGAGGCCCTCAGTGAAGGTTTACGTCTGAATGACACACAGCTTGGGACCTTAAAACTGCATGGAGGCTTTACATGGCCATGGATTGGAGTGGAACTGCTTCCTTAAATTTTGCCTTCACACTTGTGTTTTCCACGYGTAGGAGGGCCTAGAGAGGAACGGTCCTCCTCCGTAGGCACCAGGTTAAAGTGATGACCCAAGCCATCCAGCGGTTCACCAACTTAGCAAACTAGCAAACYGTGAGTCCCTTTGATCCCATCTTAAAATGTCTGTACCTCCGCTTCTCTCCTGTCATCTGTTATACAGGATGCTTTGTCATGATCAGAYGATGTGATAAAAGGAAGCCACAGAGTTTTACAGTTCTTCAGCTTGTTTTCAAGTGAGTTAAGTTCTCAGGTCTGCGTTTTCCCCATGCATTGTGCCATTGCTGTGGGAAGGTGAAGTTACCACTCCGATTTAGCAGAGCACTACACCATGTGAATTCCTTCATCAAACTAACTTCAGCTGGACATAAGCACCTGCTTAAAATCATAACATATATGAGTGATTTCAGCTGAGCAGAATTCACTTAATGTAAGCACGTATTTACCTGTTTTGCTGAATCAGGGCATGTGCTCCTTCCAGGGACTTTGTGTTTTAGTGCCTGCTATTTTGGTATCTTCTCCTCCTAAGATTATTTCCAGTGGAAAGAACTCAATACTTTCCATTCCAGCAGTATTTTTGGTAACAGTTACTATTTCCTGACAATATGTCTGTATTTTAGGACAAATCCAAATTACATGTTGGAAGCTCCTTTCCTCACTTGTAGTTTCTCCAACACTGCTCATGAATCAGTAACATCAAGACCATAATCTGGAAGAGGCACAATAGAAGCTATATTAAGTTTTATACAGACTTACCATCAAATTACATGCATTGGCTACTTGATCATGTTATTGTATCCGTCCATTTTTGCCTGTCCATTTGAAAAGAAATTGCTTTTGTCTTGATGACTTATTTTTTAATTCAGACCTTGCAAGAATTTTACCTATAGTTTTTATCTAATGAGAGCAAAATTCTCCTACTTAGCTCTATTTTCAGTTACTTGTAGTAAAATATGATTTTGTTTTTACAGTTGCATGGATATAAGCAAAAAGGGGCCCTCTCACTGCAACCCATTCTAATTGTTTTTCTGATTTTTGTCTTTTAATATCTTCTTCTTGAAGTAAAATCTATAAAAATTTTGATAGCGGTTAGGACTAGATGCTGACAAGCAGACACTAAAAASTCTGACAAATATTTTCTTGTTCTGCTCTCCTGCCTGCTCCCGTACTCCAGAAGACTGTGAAGTTACAATCCAACTTCTGAGGAGCAGCACCTATCTTTTCAGTTCAGTAGATCATAGGTAAAATCCCTGTCCCTGACTATAGCATATGATCATTATTATAAATCAAATCCTAGATAATTCATGTAATATCTTCTTCAAGGTTGGTTTTTTCTGATGATCAAATACTTTAAGAGAAAACAGGAGGAACATAATTGTGATAACTTGCATTTTCTTATATCTGTTGCCCAATCCTCTGTGTACAAAAAGCTTTGTTTTCCCTTGCCAGAAACCTTGTACAAACTCCACATTGGTATACTTAACTATATTTGACGCAGGACAGCACAGATTTTGGCCTAGTATTATCTTATATTATGGATTTTCATTATGGTTGGTCATGAAGACCTGGTGAGATTGAAAGAGTCTCCATTTTGGGTTCAATACGAATTATTTTCAGCTTCTATCCCAAATATCTATTGTTTATAACTTCAGTGCCCAGTACTATTACAGATAACCTTAATACTGGTTATTACTTTAAAAGCGGTTGTGGAAAAWTGTTTGATATAGTTAACTTAATAGGTTTATTATTAAAAAAAAMTGTAAAGCTGTAGTTGTACTTTTTTCTAAGTGAAAAAGAGATCTTGAATATTTGTGGAAATAACCCACAGAATGAATAGAAATTAGGAATAAATGATTTCATACAAATGATACATTATCTACTTAGTTGAAACTTGTGTATTTTGTTCTAGATTRCAATTTTGTTCTAAAACTTGTGTAACAGTACCTTATGGGATGAAACTATTCAATGAATTAAATCTGTCCCCTGGTGTTTATTTTTGTATATGGACAAGAGATTACAGCCTTTGTTTTGAACTTCCAAAATCATCTTCAAAGGCAAACATTGTGCTTTTGAATATTTACTTTGTAGTCTAGTATCTGTCCTACACTAGTTAATTCATGTAAATCTAAATAAATGGTTGGAGGCAGGGTGGCATCAGAAATATGGAAATAGARCATCTGGATAGAAAGAGTTGGTTTTTGCAACATTTCCATTGAAATTATTTTTTTTCTGCCAGAGGAACAGATGCAGTAAAAACACAGTCTTATCTTCAGTCCTTCTTGTGGGGAGATTAAATGAGTGAATCATCTATCAAAACATTATTTCATTTGATCAAATATAAGTTATTTATAACATTTCTAAATATAAAACCAAATCCAAGCAAATAAAGGAATATTCATGAGGAATGGCCACTCTACACAGTCCGATGCTTTTCCTGTACCCAAAATGTGCTTAAATTCCTGTTTCTTCACTTAGGTAGAGTGGATGCAGTTCAGTATGTCTRAAGACAGTCTTCTTTTTTGTATGCATTGCATGTGTTTAACAGACTACAGTCTTAATGTTTACATTTTAGACTGATTCTATGCCCAAAAGATCTGCTTGCTTATAAGTGTCCAGTTATTTCGTATGAGAATAACAATAACATACCCCAATGTTTTCAAGAGTCTGCCTTTTTCTTGTATTTCTGTATGAATTCTAGAATGGATACCTGGAGAGCCTAAGAATAAGCAGTAGGATGATRTAAGAATTTATAGATTGTAGGAAATTACAAGATTTTGACATTTGTTTGCATTCTGGTTAGAATGACATTAAGTTAATTTTAAAGTATATTTCAGGTTAATTTAAATGTCATTTGGATATGAATGTATGAAAATTATATTATTGGATAAAAATAGAAATGAAAGTCTTGAAATGAAATGTTTGACTTATCAAAGCATTTCTAATTCTTTTAAAATGAGACTTTGCCAGAATTAATACATGTCAGGAGAAATTTCAGTTTTGCTAAAACGCAACTTTCTGGTAGGAAAGCATTTTAATGTCTGACCAGTAACCCTTAGCTGTAAAGCCAGCTGGTCCCAAGCTTCACCAAGAATTAAGTATCTTACAGTCCTTTAGGCATTAGTACTGCTCAGTACTGTGATATTGTTTTTTTCGTTTTTGTCTTTTTCCTAACTGAACTGTATCTCCTTATTTAAATGATTTTATGTTTGTTTTGAAAAATTTCCATATTTTAATACATATATTTCTCTATACGAACACCCTTGTAAGAAGACAAGCCAAACCCTTTTATCTTGCTGTCCCTTTCATGGAAATCTCTTTTGGCCAATTTTATTTATGCTTTTGCCTTTTCCCTTGATTATGTATTGAGATCTCTGTTACACTTATTAGTATTCTGTCTTGCTTTTGGTTTACAATGTTCATCCATAGAGCCTGAAGTCTTTGTATTTCTCTATCAAGGGAGGCAATTTTTATAACTACATTTTCTTCACATTGTTAACAATTCCCAGAATTTTCCTGAAATAAGAACCTTTGCTGCTTGTGGGATATCATCATGAGTAATCCTGAGTCATTTAATTTTACATATTCTAAAATATCGTCTCTAAGATGGTCATACTGACATTTGTGTTCTCTATCAACGAAGTATTTAAAACTGAGTTTAGTGTTGTGTTTCCTCTGTTTTCCAGTGAACAAACTGAACCCACAATATACCTTTGTTTGATCCTTTCTATCAAATATTTGAATGCTAGTATGGAGGATGATTATTGATTTTTCAGCAAAATGAGGTAGTCTTCTGCAGAAATCAATTTTTCTCATATATTCACCAGCTGTATTTAAAAACTAGCATTTGGCTATCACTTCTCAGAATTTGAAATAAAAGGTCTCCCATGCGGTGTCTTTTCTTAGGAGATCTCCAGCAGTTTACAGTAACACTAGTTTGTTTTTAAATGCAGAAAAATTGAGGCTCAGCTGGAGAAACTTGTCTCAGGTCACTCAATGGCTTAAATAGACAGAAAAAGAGAAAGTCACTAGTGCTGTATCTCATAGGCTGCACGGTCATTCTGTTAAGTAAAACTGTTCAGTTCCAGAAATATAATTTGTATCACTAACCTTGAAGAAGTATTCATATGTGTAAATGTCTCTAGATAGATAGATCRTATATGTGAGTGTACATAGTTATATACACATTCACATATATTGCATATATGCAATATGCATATGTATGCAATATATGTGAATGTGTATATAGCCATGCACATATGTAGTCATAATTATGTGTAAATATACACATAATTACATATTTTATGTGTATATATATTTTTATATATATATATATAATTTACTTTCTCTTGTATATCACCTACTGTCTTAAAGGTGGAGAGGGACTCCACTCCTCCAGTGTGGAGTCCAGGTCTCTATCCCCTTGAGGTCACAGCGTCTGTCTTTTATTTCAGTCTAACAGACTTTTTCCCCAAACACATTAGCTACACAGTCCCTGCACAGCCTGTGTTACTTTTGGTATCACACAGTGAATTGGAGGCTTGCTCAGCCTTCTCTTGAACACATTCCAATGAGCACTGTGAACATTCCCTTAAATAAGTATGATCTATCTTGRTTTTCCAGATGAGTCAGGAAAAGCACTATTTTTTCTGATAAGAGTAAACCAGCTGATGTATAGAACTGGAAGCCTTGAAGGCATTCCCCTGGCTCCTAAGGGACCCCTTGGATTTTAGCCATAGGCTTATTGTCATCAGCTGCATTCTACACCTCTCTGGCAGGGGTACACCCCAGGAAGGAGCACAAATCTTTCTAAGGAGCACAAATCTTTCTTCTTGTGAATTAAAGCCCCCTACTATGGGTAATTAAAAAACTCCACCTCTGTCTTTAGACTCATGAGTTTTATTCTCACTGTTCTTGGATGTTCGTTGGCTTTGGAGAAGGGTACTGACATACTCTTTGTAATTTAACTGCCCCCTCAGAGCCTGTTGCAAACATTTCCCTTAGAAAGCTATTTATGGATGGCAGTCTACCCTTCCTCTGGTAACCTCTTCTTCCATTTACTCTGCTATTTCATTGTCATTTTCCTCATGTTGATCTTTGAAATTGCAATGTCTGGTTCTCCTGTAGAGTTCCTGTAGCTCCAGTTCTGGGTTGCACAAATAACTTGGCATCATATAGTGCAGCAATGGAAGTCGTAGGATTTTGACCTGAAGGCTCTGAGGGATGTATAGATCTTGCTCTTCTGGGAGGACTGAAATTGGCCCYTACTAAAGTCATTGCAAAAATAACTTTGTTGTCTTCTGGGGAACTGATAGCTAAAAGCCCCTGGAGGACAGTGGGATTGTTTTTACAATTGAACTAGCAATCAGACCTGAGCAGATTTTGGTATATTAAAAGTTATCTTTCGGCAACGGTGGTAATACCAAGCCTTTTCATCTATAGGGCTCCAGCTCCACTGTAGATTACTGTTATTGTCTCCAGACCACAACAACGTCGAAACATGGAGCCAATTGTATTGTATCATACCTGTGGCCACTCCAAACTGGATCTCAAGGTTGTAGGAAAACCCTTAAAAATGCAAGACATGGCTGCTCAAAAAAAAGAAGGGTACAGCTGATTTTTCAGAACTAAAATGGTGATTTTGGGATGCTTGGAGTATCCCAGGAAAGCCCAAGCTCAGCAAAAGGCTTGATCTTTTTGAAAGGCTGCACTCAGTTTCCCTTGAGAGACCAGTTGGTCATTACTTTCCTCCTGGGATTACAAAATTACAAGTTTCAGGCCAGGCTTTGGAAGGAATTGGATGTAATCTGTACCTTTGATATGCCACGAATGAATTGGACGATGTGGTCAGGCACTGAAGTGTCCTTGGGTCTCAGTTAAACTCTGAGATCACCAAGTATGTGCATGTGACAGCGAGGATTTCGGCTCATCTATCTCCTGCCTGAGGAGACCACTGCTTCTCTTGTGTCAGCTCACTGTAGGCGTTAGCCAAGTGCTCCTAACGTACCAGTTGCTATGACATTGTGGTGCCACAGCTTTGTATACTTTCACCAGAATCAAYGACTGCCTAATTTTAGCAATATAAAGGTTAACCATCTAGCCTAAGCTCATCAGCTAGACTCCTCCATAGTCAGTGGAGAAAGTTCAACACCTCAACTGCAGAATGCAGTTCATCCCATCCTAAAATAGGTATCTAAGACAGGAAGAATGAATCACTCTCTGGAGGATGGTGTACATCTCCATTCACTGACGATAAAAGTCTAGACAATTACCTTAATCTAGACATCCAGCTGCAAGACACCTTCAACTGTGTGAGATCTAGCTATGCTTTTGGGTCCCTAGAAACAGAATTTGGAACCCCCATTCAAATGCGACTTAAGATTCACTGCAGCTTTCCAGCCTAAGTCACTTTTGACAATCAGACTTTTTCAGTGAGAGCATGACAGTTTTACCATAACTGAATAGCTTTTTAATTAAATAGTTTTTACCTTCAGTCCCATCTGGGAATTGTCTTTGAGAAGTTGATGATGGTTTGAGGAATATTTCTTTCTATTGCTTGCTGAATCATGGCCGCTAATAAATACTGCTGTATGATTTCCTCACAAGAGTCTGTTCCATGTAGATAATATTCAAAATGTAGTCTCCACTGGTTACTTTGATTGAATACACGTCACACAGCATGTCTTCCATGAGCAGGAATGCAACCCTTCAGTTGGTTGATTGTAAATATTGACATCTTTAAGTTCATTTCTCATGGTCTGAAATTCTTCTCTTATCCTAATTTCCAATGTCATTTTTCCTTGCACTTGCCTTCCTATGAGCTCATTTGTTAAAGCACTTGTGGAAAGCTAACACAATGAAAGGCAAGGAATGAGCACAAAAGGAAAGTGGGGATGCAGCAYGGTAGCAAAAGCATAAGGAGTTATAGAGCATCCCCTGGACCCTGGAGAAGGAGGCTGCAGTGAACATGTTGCGTTGCAGCTGAGGTGAGGTAGGGGCTCTCATATCTGAAGAGCAGAGAGCTGCCACTTCCATCATTGCAATTCCTCAGCTGCCCACCTTCCTGTGTGAAGATGGCCATCACAGGAGCAGAAGCAGCAGAGCAGGTCAGAGCATCGGTCTTGGGGATCTTCTTAGCGGAAACCTTTCCCCCRGGCATCAGTTGTTCCACTTTCAAGCCCAATGTCTTAGAGCAAAACCATCTTTAGCTGATGTTTTACTGAAAAGAGTAGACTGCGAGCACTGGCAAGCAAAGCACACCACCAGCTCCAAACTGATGACTTTGCTCCCAGGGTGCAGATACCTGCTCGCCTTTGGTTGCAAAATGGGTGGATGAGGACAGCAACACCTTGAATGGCTGCAATGTGCTTCATAAGATGAGGTGGATAGGKGTGGTGCTCAGCTGGTGGGATGGCCTGCTGGAGGTGTAGCTTCAGAACATGAGTTTCTGTGGCTAAAGCTTCCATCCAAGGCAAGTTACAAGGAGAAGCAACTACTGCTCAGTGGCTCTGCAGAGAAGAATATCTGTTTTGGTTCACCTTGAAATATATCAAAATYTAATTCCTTTGGTTTATGCTTTCAGATTATTTTTTAGCCCTTGCCAATTTCAACATATTCAAATTCAAAATAGAAGCATAATCTCCAGGGAAGATATTGAAATATTTTGAYCATTATGGTTAGTGCAAAACAAGCCCCTTTTCAATATTCCTTTTGCCCCTGCTTTTTTGGGAAGACCATAAGTTTGGATGAGTCTTGAAATAGATTTTTTTGTGCACAAGTAAATTTTCTAGTTAACAGAAAAAATAATTTCACCAGCAATGTTAGTGGTGTCTCTTTGCCTCCCCTGCCAAGACATCTCCCATCACTGCCTGCTGGAGCCCTCAGAGGAGTTCAAGCTGAAGCAATTGGTATGCCTAACTCTGGGAGATCCCTGGTTCAGCCCTCACTGTGTCAGCTCTGAACAGAGCCTGCCAAAACTCAAGCAAATAGTCAAGAAAAGGTTGAGGTATTCACTGAGCTCTGACTATTGTACAAGAAATACCCTGAAGCAAAAACAGAGCTATGAGACACCATCACACACTCAGCCGCTTCCCCCACCCCGGCAGGCACCATGCCGTACCAGACAAACTCCTCCAGATAGGATCCAGGCAGAGATGTTTGCTTAACACAGCAGCTCTTTGAAAAGGCAAATAAATGGACAGTGAAGCTACACAGACATGTCACTGTGCAGCGATTTCCGTTTAGCATTTATGCTTAGTGCCAGGAAACCCTGACTCATGAATATGAAATCAGAAGGAAAGGAAGAAAGCAGTTGTTCATTATTAGAGCTTCGAATGGAGCATGTTGTGGAAATTAGCATTAAAACAACATGTAGGTTTAAAAGAAGGGGGGTGAGTTCTAACAGTCCAGTGAATCTGAAGACCTCAACTGCTCAACCACATGATAATCCTTAGTGGGGCTCTCCCCACCCACAGGCTTTGCCCACGTGGTGTTGCTGCTGGAGAAGGGCCCTGAAACTTGGAGATACCCATGAAGAGGCTCTTGCTCACCTAGAGGAGGGAAAGCAGGCCCTTAATAGTCTTGGAACTTCCAGAAATCCTCCAAACTCACACTGGGAGAAATGGTGAGCACAGGCAGGGAAGAGGGGCCATTTAATAAGTGTCAGAAATAGGAAAAATAATCAAGAGCAACCTCCAAGGGAAAGGAACAACTTCAGAGGGGAAGTCAAAAGAGCTGCAGCGGTCTGAAAGAGAAAGATCTCATTTAATTGAGCTTTAATTGAGTTGGGTGAAAATAAAGGACCCCAAACCACCAATCCTTCAGCCAGGTAGGATGCTCAGCCCTGACTCGTAACTGCACTGTGGAGCTGAAGAACAATCTCCATCAGGCTGACATAAGTATGGCTCAGTTAAACGTGAGCTGCCTTTCTTCCAGGCATTTTGGTGGGACACTGTCCTTTTTTTTGCAGATATTTCCTCTCTCCAAAGATGATAAGCTTGTTCTACCTTAACCCAAGGTCACCTCTAGTGCCAGGCCCCAGGGAAGAACTGTCACCTTGTGGTTTTGTGGATCAGGAGAGCATGGACAGGGTCCTATTGCAGCAAGTATTTTTGATAGTATCAGCAAGTAGGAAGCAGGTAGAGACATGTCAGCTTCTACTRCAGAGACGAGAGGGCTTGATTTGAAAAGCATCTCTTTGTATACAGCCCTGGGAGCAGCTCAAGGCGGCGAGGAAACGTGCCATCTCTGCTATTGTCTTCATGCAAAGCTGCCCAGCTGTGCTCTGCAAATACCAATCTATTTCCTTGCATCTTGGTAATTCCAGAGCCCTTAAAATATTATGAGAGCTAATCTAATGGCATGTGGTATGGAAACTCTCAGGACTAACGAAACATTAGGCATGAACTGCCAGAGGAGGTGTCCTGAGGATGGCCTCAGCGACAGCCAGGCTAATGGTTACATGCTGGTTTATGTAGTCACATAGGTGTGAACCAAGTGTGGCAGATATGCCAGGATGCCTTGGGTGCTCCTCACGCACATGGCCCATCAGTGGCAATGCATGGTCACAGTTGTTTTGCAGATGCAAACTTTGCCCTAAAGCTGGGCTGTGCAGAGCCACCTGRCAGGACTCTTCTCAACCCCATGCTGGCTACTACAGTTTCTAATAGTTGTTGACAAGCAGGGCGCRCTTGACGTGAATAATTAAAATACCTGCTGTGCTTTTAAATAGTTCAGAGGCAGCCTTGCAGCTGAGTGTGTGAGCAATTGCTGTTGTCTTTGGAGGACACCTAAGGAAAGAGGCGGGAAGAGGACTAACATCCAGTGGGAAGWTAAGAGATTGATGCGCCTTCCGTCAGGAGAAGAGCCAGTGTTGGCAGCTCAGTCCTGCAGGGTTTGTGTGTAGTCCGTAAACACTGGGAGGAGACTGATGGCTGAAACGCTCTCCCTGYGTTTTGCTCCCTGATGGACCAAAATCTCTCAGCACCAAGGTCTCCCCTGTGGTCCTACCCTTGCTCCTGCTGGCAAAAAGAGGGGGATGAATGACAAAGTGACCTCGCAGAAGAACGGAGACCTTTGCTAAGGTGCTTTTGACTTTGTGTTTGAAGTGCAGCTCTTTGGGAGATCGCTTCTCTAGGGAAATCTTGGAAAGGGTGTTTTGGGGTGACACAGGAAGCAGCAGAGCATATTCCAGTGAGGCAAGTTGCTCTCATGGCACAGGCAGCTTCGGACAATTCCCCTTCACRTGGGTGCTGTGAGCATGCACGGAGCCTGAAGAACAGGATGCTCTCTCTTTAGSAAAGAGTCATTTCCCCAAGATATTCATTAGACACTGAAATGCAAACGGCTTGTACGTGAACAATTAAAGAGTTTCCCGCAGCCTCCTGGTCGCTGGATTCCCTCTGTTCCTGTGATGTTGTTGCTGCCCCCAGCTGCTACTGATCTTTTATTATGATAGTGCTCAACCCCTACTGCTGAAGGAGCTGATGGGGCTTAATGCAATGTAGGGAGGTACTGAACACCATATTAGTGTCAAYGCGGCTGGAGTGTGGAGCTGGGAAGCTGTAAGTAATTTCTTCTCTAGAAAAAATGTGTTTCTAGGCTGAGAGTGGAGGGGAGGTGATGTTCCTCAGTATTTTCAACCTGAAGTAATTTCAGGTTGATTTGAACAACTGGGTTGACCATACACATGTACATGTATATTTTGCTGAGGAGAGCTTGGGTGATTCTCATTTTAGGTCACCATAAAGTGATTTTTTCCTACATTTCTTTAGCTCAGCCATTGATCCCCAAATCAGTTATGTTCACAGCTCTGCCATAAATACCTTCAGGGCAGACAGAAGCAGAATTTCTAATAGAAGCAAGATAAAAAGGCCTTTGGGGGACTGGGGCATAGTAGAGTGAGTAGGAAGGCAAGAGTGTGGAAAGAGCTTTCCAGCAGAGTGTGAAAGGCAGCCTGGCATCTTGTCCTTTCTCAGGTCTCATGTGAGATCACCTGCCACCTCTTCTGTGCTCTTTTGCCCACAAAAGGTGAGAGTTCCCAAGATCAACATATTAGTCTGCTTCTCCCCCCACTCCTTAATTGCAGAATGTTATCCAGCTAAAGATTTTCTTTAATTTAGAGCCATGTAGAGTTTGAAAAGCCCTTCAAGTTCACTTGGGCTGATGAATTGGTAATTGAGTGTACCTGGATGTTGGTGTCATCCTTRCCTCTCTCTGCATTTGTATCAGTCTGTGTTTGTTTTCGCGGGCTGTAAATCACTCAGAGCTTGGAGAGGCTTTTATCAAATCCTGCTAGGAGCCAGTAGCTTTCTCTTTCACAAATACATTCCTATTGCCACGTGGAATTCATTGGTTTTGCTGCTCATTTAAAAACTATGAGGATGTTATTAAATGAAAAAAAATCCTTAGCAACAGTGGRGGGGAAGACAGAGGAACAGAATTGCTCCTGTCTCTTCGATGCTTGCTCCTTCAGTCTAGTATCTGTCCCATTGATCTCCTAATACGGTCTGCTTTGAAAGTCTGATTTATTGCCCYGTGCTCTCTTATCTCTCTGCGTGTCTCAGTCTTTTAGAGAACACATCGTTCTAGGCTTCATTAGCAGCTGGCAAGGTCTGCCCGCCTGCCCTCAGCCTAGCCTCCCCTGAGCAGCATGCTGCCTCCTCGACTGCAAGCACTGCCTCTTTCTCCGTAGGATGTGGCCTGACCCCTGCCAGCAGTGGACACAGGATAAATTTTGCAGCTGCCCTCTGAGRGCTAAGCACCTGCTTTAAGGAAGTCATCAGTTTTTCCGGTTATAGCTTATGTGTGTTTGGTGTCCACCTCAGCCTCTTGAGATAACTGGCTCTCTCCATCAGCCATCTCCATCTTCTCATGTGAGGAACCCTACAAGGGGTTTCACATTTAACTGGCTAGTGAGGCAGGATGAATTTTACCCTGTCTGACCTTGCCTCCTGGCAAGGAGTGAATCAGAAGATGATGTTTCTGGTGAGCTCCTGAGAAGAGCCCTTAAGGCAAGTGGTGGGATTACCTGGGGCAGCATGGCCAGGTAGGGGTGCTGGGGACACAAAGCAGCACCCCAGCRCCAAACTCACAGATAAAATGCCTGCCCTTGTAAACTACTTCAGAGTRTCACTGTCAAGCACTGGGCGCACAGGCGCGTGCTCCTGGGCAGGGCAGGGGTGGTCCATGCACCAGACCAACTCAACTGTTCAGTCCAGCCATGCTGGCTCTTTCCCCATGCTCCGCCATAAGCATGGCTGATATTTGRTCCAGAGAAAGTGCTGTAATGCTGACAGATTTGGTAAAAGGGAATTTCAAGCAAAAGATTTACCAGTCCTGACATACAGTTCTGAGAGCCAGTCTGGTCCCAGCTGACTCATCCAATGAGAGAACTGAGACATTGCCACGTGACTTGTACAGCTCATAAGCACAGCCTGCATTTTGAATATAGATTATTTTCAATGGACTGTTACGGTGATATTTGCTCAGGGGAAAAATGGCAAATTATTTCCATTAACAAATAAATGTGAGAACTTTGCAATCTGTGTGTAAATGTTTCATGAGCATAAAAGGAGGTGAAATTTGCCAGATATAGATTATTCATTGTGAGTTGTTCACTCAGCTCTAATTGCTTGGGTCTAATTGGTGTTAGCAGGATTGTGTGATGCCTTTGTAACGTGCAGTAAAGGTCAGAAAAGTGCTGGTGAACGATTCAAGCTTTTCCCTAGGTGTAATGCGAGTCTACCTGCTTAGTTTAGCAACAGATGTAAATGATGCTATTTGAACTCCTGTTGTCACTGTACAGTCCAGATAGCTAACTGAGAGTCAGATGTGTTTTAYCAGCTCCCACTTTCTCAGCAGAAGAAATAATTAAATTCACATGCAGAATCTCCTTCTTCTCATGAATAGCACTGTGCAACTTCCCTACATCTCAGCTAACTGCATTAGAAATTACTCATGCCATGATCGCAGATGAGAAAATACGAGCTAGAAAAGAATCCAGCTTAAGTTTCAGATCTAAGATGGTAATTGCAGACTTTGTGCTTAGGAAAAGCACCACTTTTCCTCTGCTTAACCTGACAAACTTTATCTGGAAATCCAGAGAAACAACCAAAGAGAACCCCACTGTCTATCTTCCATCATCATTTTCTGAAATGGAGCAAGACTTTAACGTCTCACCTGTTCAGCCTTTCATTTTACAGGATATATGCCCATCTCAAAAATACCAGGTTATTTGTCCTTCTCATCTCCATAATATTCTCATGTGACATTCACTCGACTGGAAATTATTTGTCCTTCTCATCCCCATAATATTCTCATGTGACATTCACTCTACTGGAAACTACTGATCCAACGTTCACCTACCTGTGTTCAAATACCTGTCATTGTTCCTGTGCTACTGTCCTTCCCTTTCCAATTCAGACGTTATATTTCATAACTGACCTCCAACTACCTACTGCCTCTTTGTGACACTTCTCACCCTTGTCTACCTGATTGATTAGTCTATTATGTGTTCTACTCTCCTGATGACTTACAGATTGCCTGGTGTATGTCACAGGCTTGCTTTTTTCTGTAATATTCATTCTTAGAATTTTGCAACACCCTCCAGCTACTGTTCTCTCTCCCCATTCGCTGTCCCCTGCCTGCCTTGCTTGCAGAAGTCTAGTTTGAAAAAAGGAGGAGAAATCTTTTTCAAAAAAATCCTACCTGCCATGAGTTCAGACATGTTCTGTTTAAAAACTACATTTAAGGCACTGCTGTTTTCAGTGGGACTCTATTTTCTTTGCGTCACTTGGAGGTAATAAAGTGTCACCAGATCAGACTGTGATTGGTAGCATGGTTAGGAAGGCAGCTTTTTCCGGAAATTTTCCTCACCTGCATAAATCAATGAAACAGTGACAGATCAGGGAGCAATGTTGTATTTAAGAATTGTGTAGGTAGGACAATTTTGCCTTGCAGAGGGAGAGGTCTGGGACTTGTCCCAGATCCATCCATCTCCCAACACTCGTCAAAGTTGTCCAGCTCTCTGATACTGTTCTAGGCTTATCCCAGCTCTGTCCATCAGTCTGACGTTTAATTAACTTCCCTGTTCTCCTGGATCTTGCATCGGATTTGTGTTGTCTTTCAGAAATATTTCTTAAGGTCACATCTGAATAATAACAACAGGAGGAATAATGAAATATTTGCCCCAATATTGCTATTATTGTTATTATGTTGATGATAATAAAACAAGATATTGACTATCGCRACCATGATGCTGTTACAGTTATTGTCATTTACACCCCCTATGTTGGTTGTCTAGCATCACAGGTGAGCAAGAGCTCAACAGCAGTGGTGAGGACAGAGAGCATGAGCAAAACTARCAGAGAATAAACAGAGAGGAAGTTGGAGGTGAGGAGGACAGAAGACAATAAAATCACAATTAAGATTTAAAAACCACATTTATAAGACCAATTCCACATGTTAGGATGGTTAAGCTTGTTAAAATCTGTCCGTGCTGGGTGACTGGTTGCTGGGAGGCCAGCTCTCTGGTGGCGGTAGTGGCTCCTCCCTCCTCCAGGAGCTTTGCGTTGATGTCTGTCTTGCACCATCTGCCTTGTGCATGCTCAGAGCTATCCATCTTCCTCACAGCTCTTTCAATTCCCATCTGGCATTTATCCCATTCTTYTTACTTCAGTCCCAAGTCCACTTTTAACATCTCCTGCAGCCCCTCCTCCTGGATTTCTTTCTCCTTTGAGTTACTATGTTGAGCAGCTAACTCATTGCTGGTCCATCCCTTGGTCCTCTTCCCTTTCACATCTGATCCTTGGCTCTCTGGGTCTGACCCATTACCTGAGTAACTAAGCTGTCYCTGGGACAATCGAGCCATTATATTAATTAAAGCTCTTTCATATGAAACTCCTTCTTACGTTTTCATTTTTTTTCTTGCAGTTCAAATACTGGGCTTGGTGACCCACCTTCCAGGATCCCTGATGCTGTGTCCAGTGTGCCTCCCAGCCCCTACAGACAACTAGGTGACATTCATGACTTTATCGGGAACCAGCAGCAACACACAGGCACAAAGGTAAGGGATAACCTTTCCAGTTGTATCTTCAGRGCTAGAGAAATAGGCTGCTGTGCACAAGCTGGTGTGAAACATCTGTGCATGGGAGAGCACAGATGAGGACTGTACAGATGGAACAAGTCTCTCTGGGGAGAGTTCAAGTACCTGGAAATCTTCCCCAGACACAGAGTACAGCATTCATTTTCAAGAGGGAAGGCTGGTGAAAGATGTAGACAGAGATTAAGGGTTGTGTTTCTCATGTTGCTATTCCTGGGGTGATTTCTGGAGGGCCTCTGCTCTGAGCATGGGCCAAGTGTRGACCTTCCCAGAGAAACCCTAAATGGATGAGCTGCTACTGCTGCACTTTTGAAAGTGTGGTATTAATCGTGGTGAAATTGCCTTTGCTGTGAGAATTTGGTCAGTTGTCTTAGGGATGAGCAGGGCTACCAGGACAGCTTGACCTGGAATCCTGACGGTTACTCATGCTCAAACCTAATCCATGATTAGAGTGATCTGTGGCTCAGTGTGCTCAGCAGGTGATCCCTGGCCATGAAGTGCTTGAGGCAGCCCTGCTGCTCAATCCAATCTCCCACATGTGCAAAGAAAGTCAAATGTGTGACTAGGTCTAAATTCTGTAAACGAGTCATTTCTTCCCATAAGCAGTCCAGAGGCTGTGAGGAGCAAGGACTGGACAGATGACGAGGCAGCATGGGAGAGGGTTAAACATCTTGAATTCCCAAGGCCATCCACTTCTGTAAAGTGGTAGCAAGAAACGTAGCTTGCCTCCTGCATGACGTGACAGCTCTTTGAGAGAGCAAGAGTGGGGTTGGTTTTGATTTCTTTCTTTCTTTCTTTCTTTCTTTGTTTCTTTCTTTCTTTCTTTCTTTCTTTCTTTTTTAAAGATGGAATTCATATTCTCCCAGTACAGTTAAAGGAGTATGGAAAAAATGGGTTTTTCCCAGAGGATGAGAAGTGGAATGTATACTTCCATCCCAACTCCTACAAAATCGTGTTTTACAAAGCAGAAAGAGAACATCAGGTTCACACCGGTGCTGTAATTTAGTTTTCTAAGACCAGAGTTTGCCATGTGCTTCCTGTTGAAATGACTAGCTGTGCTGGGCTCTAAGAAATATTCCCACTCTCTCTTATCTCTRCCTTGACACTATAAAAAGAGTTGTCATCAATTCATCGAGAGAGAAAGATAACTTTTGTCTAAAAGTGCACAGTCAACAGGGTTGGGYTTTTTTGGGTAGTGTGTAATTTTTTTTGCACTGTTATTATTTAAAATATGCTTTTTAAGAGGACAAAAGGGAATGGTTTAATGGAAACAAATTTCTATAGCAAAATGCGCAGCTGGATAAAAAAGATTATTTTTATTATTGCTTGGGTAGACAGGTAAATTTGGAATTTGAGTACAAAAGGTGTTAAAAAGTGTGCTTAAACTTCTCTTCCATGTGCTATTGAAATTGAAAAGAATAATTTCAGGAGAAAAACTTTTCTCTGAGCCTTCATTTCCAGCATTGTCAAGTCTTTTCCCACAGCTATTATCTTGTTTTCACCTTTTCTTCTTCTGTCTCATTTGTCCTTTTTTGAAGTAAATGCAGTGTCGGTGTGCAGCTCTGGGGGCTGGCAGGCTCTGCAGGCAGTAGGACTCCAGTTGGTCTGGCAGTGAGGAACCGTGGTGCTGGAGGTTCATGAGCACCTCTGAAGCCCAGAGGGGACGTTGAAGGATGGGAAGGAAAGATGAGCAGTCTTGTCCAGGGGCAGTATTTTTAAAAGCACCCACAAGTCTAAAGCTCCTAAGATCCACTTTCAGAAGAGACTTTTTTAACCAATTAGGGCTAGTTAAAAGCATCACTGAAAGTAAGCAGAGCTCAGGTGCTCAGGTCCCTCCAGGCACACAAAAATCTCAGTAGTGCAGACAGATAGGGAGCAGCATGTGTCCTGATGGCTCCAGACCCAGAACCAGGCAATGAATTTCAAATGTGAGTGCCAAAACAGCAGGCTTAGGATGCAAAGGATAAAAGACAGTTCTGTTATTTGAGCWGATCAGCCCTGCATCTTGAAGATACTTACATCAAAGACTCCTGCAGGGTTTTCACAATTGTTATACTATTTAGTGTTGTTACCAATGATGTAAAATGGGAGTTCCAGAGAAAGCCTCATGCCTGCCACAAAGCAGCCAAAGAAGAGTGTATTTTTAGAACTATTAAGCTGAATAATTTGGGATTGGTCTCTGTGGACACTGTCAGCAGTAAATGCAACAAATGGTCTCTGCTCCTCGGCTTGGTTCCTCCTTCTTCTCTCCCACCCTCTGTAAGGACTGGGTCAAAGGCTGCCAAGTCAGCATCACCAATATTGTTCCTTTCCTTGGTAGTGATTGTCCCTTGTGTTCACTTCCTAGAAGCCTTTTCACAAGAAGGAGGCTATTTTCAAGGGCTGCAAGCATTCATCTCAATGTACATTTTCATGGTTATTCACCTTGGAAGAGCTGGAGAGGTAATAGACTTTATTAGACCAGTTGAAAGGAGTGCATGAGTGTAATATGGTGCAAGGGGGTTGGAAGGCTAGAGAGGAGGTGTCCTCTGAGATTGCTGCTGAGTTTCTCACATGAGCTGAAAATTAGATGTTGCTGTTTAGTTTGGCACCATTCTTCATGTTGCATAGGCTCCACTGCAAACAACCAGTGCTGAGATCTCCTGCACTAGAGCAGCAGTATTACTGAAGCCACCAAGGCTTAAGGAAGAGAGARCAGTAGGATTTGTAGGGAAGAGTAATATCTTCCTTTACATGAAACAGGCAAGCTTGGAGGTAGCCGTGCTTACAGCTCTTGGTTGCTTGCTTGAGGACCACATACCTGTACGAGTTGGCGATGGTCTACACAAGTACAGGGAGGTGAGTCCTGGCCAGTTCATGTCTGACGCAGGAGGCTCTGCAGACAGGTAGCTGGTTGACCCCCAATTGCTTGAAACCTTCTCTAAATGGTTTCACACGATGAGCAGATGAAGAAAAATCATCTCCTGGGCAATTCACTCCATTCATCAATTAAATTGTTTGCTGCGAACAGTTTGGTCCCATCTAGCTCCAGGATTTCAGCCTTGTAATTTTGCTGGCAGAGGCTACCAATGCCATGTCCGTGAAATCTGCCTGCCAATTGCTTCCCCTGCTAAGCATTTTCTAGGCTAACGATCCCGAAAATCTTGCCAGCAGCCTCAGCTCTGTCCCTTTCAGGGAAAGCCGCTCATTTAAACGTGAGCACCTCTAAATGACTCCATCTGCTAAGTGACGTTAGTAAAGAAAAGATTATAGCAGGAGTTACTRCTGTGTCCTCAGGTTATAACCCTGTTATAAAATGGGCTGAAAAAAGGGGGGCTGTGAGAAGTGCAGAACCACCTGGGTGAMTGTCAGCTTGATTATTTTCTTTCTCATTAGATAAATTAAAATCTTGGCAAAAGAAATTGTTGCCCTCTCTCAACTGCATGGTAACCTGCCGTGTGATGTGTGATGCTGGTCACAAGCTGGCTGCCCACTGGTGAGAGCTGCCTCGCATGGGGAGATGAGGCTCCCTGTCCTCTTCTCCATGTCTTCCTGCACCAGCAGCGAGGTGCTGGCCCCAGAGGGCAGGGACGTGAGCCTTGGGCATGGGGCTACCAGTGCCGCACCTCTTCCCTGCCTCCATCTCCCAGGCTGTTGATCTCAAAATCCAGAGATTTTGAGGTCGTACCTTGTTAAAACATCTCATCCACCTGCCTGTCCACTGCTGACAGTCACTGGAGTTTTGCTGCCCTGTAATAGCAACACTTCTGTAAGTGAAAACAGTGATAACGGTACTGCTTCTGAATAATGACTTTGACTTCAGAATTTTTCATTACTTTCATTTTACAAATTAGGCACACTGAGGCGTATCTAGAGCAAAATAACCCTGATATTGTGGAAGTATTGCCAGCCAGGACCTGCTGCCCTTCAGAGATACTGGTCAACACTGTGTTCTTCAGTATTCAGATGACTTGTGATCGTTCTCCCTCCAGCAGCTGTTCTGTTCCCGTGCTGATGAACTAGGCTAATTTTTATGTATCAGGAGGATGGAGCTTTACAGTTAGATTTGCTTTAAATCTTTGGGTAAAATTTACTAGCCAGGC
This sequence comes from Rhea americana, assembly GCF_003343005.1. Classification (NCBI taxonomy): domain Eukaryota; kingdom Metazoa; phylum Chordata; class Aves; order Rheiformes; family Rheidae; genus Rhea; species Rhea americana. Next base: position 1,702,430 of record NW_028185039.1, on the reverse strand, counting down.
CACAGAGTTACAATGGTGCCTTCTAGCCTAAAAATTCAACAAAACCTTTGGACTATATAACCSTGTGTTAAATTCAGATGATTTAAGCCATGCATGCTGTGGACATAAAGTGTACTTATCTGCGTCTGAAGTATTTCTGTAGTTTGAAATTAGGCCACTGTTAYACACGTAGTATTTACATATGGGGAAAAGCTTCCAGCTAGGGTGAGCTATTAGAGACTGCAGTTCATTYCTCAGCCAAGGTGGAGGAATCCCTGCTAATAGACGCGGAAACTGGGGGTGGAAAGAGAGCAGGGTCCAGCCTGCAGTGCCAGGGTTGGAGGAAGTTTTGTACCTTGAGGATGCCGAACATCTGCTGTGCCTCCTCAAGGACATAGGCTGTACCTGTGCTGGCTGAGGGTGGTCAGGGCAGATTTTCCCTACTTCCTAGTCTTCTGCCCATGAGATGTTCCATGGCACTGCATCGTGTCCTTTTCACCCTGCCTCTGGCGAGCAGCAGGACCCGCGCGTCGTATGGAGCAATGAAGCCTCCTGCGGTGTGTGTAGCCACACAGGCAAATGTTGCGTAGTGGCGGAGGAGATGGGACTAATTCCTTCCTGAGATTCRCAAGGAATCGTCTTACAACCCAGAGCTCTGATTACCCTTTTCTTAGCCTGCATAGTGGTAACCACACATACATCCTGAAATTACCCGKCATTTTTTCCAAAGTAAGTCTGGAGTTGGTCTGGACTTACCTAATTGATGTGAGCAAGTTCCAGCCCCAGAGCAGAGAGGCATGAAGTACTCTGCAGGGTCTACATAGACACAGACCCTTCCCAAAGAGCAGCTAAATGGAGAGAAGATGGTTTGAAACCTCCGACACCAGACAGGAGGTGTCTTAGTGTGATGCCCAATCTTGCCTGACAAGCCAGTGCTGTGGAGGGAGCCTGCTGCAGAAGGGCATCATTGGCCTGTTTCCAGTGCRTGGCTGTCATGTCAGAGCTAGGCACTCAGACAGACTCACCTGCTGGGATCCTGCAGCTGAAGCACCTCTGCAATGGCCAGCAAGGAATAAACGCTATGAAGTGAAACACTGAGAGAAATGTTTGGCTGATGGGATTATACTGTGACTTCCAGTTCTCGGTGGCATGAGACAGGGCAACATGGGCCTCCACTGCTCCCACATGCAGTCTCCCACTGCTGTCTGCTAAGCCCACCCCAGCTGGAAATTAAAGTTGGGAAATCAAAGTCCTTCTCCCCACCTCCTGCTATGCCTCTCAGGCACTGACATTAACACCGAAATGGCTGACATTAGCTTTGAATAGATTTTAATAACCGCCTTGTGAGCCTGAATTACCAAACCAGCATGAGGTTCAGTGCATGCTGAGAAACCTGGACAGGAAACAGCAATATGAGGCCGGTTGGTGGGCTGAGGGCCGAGAACCTCATTGCAGAGACTCTCCAGACGGCGAATGTGAGGCTAGATCCACTTGAGGGTCGTCAGTGGCTTCTGCCAGTGCCAACCCTGGCACAGGGTCCCTGACAGCCAGGCATCTGCTGGAGAGCGGCTGCTCTGGCATGCATGGGCTGCAGGAGTCCTTCCACCAGCAGGTCCACAGCAGGCCTATGGGGTTTCAAGGCAGGTGTTTTTGGCCCAGCCGGCAGTTGCATCTTCTGTGCATCCCTGTGACTGCCTCTGCTGGCACGAGCGGTCCGGGAGTGAAGCAGCTTCATCTTGGCCAGATGTTCCTCCCCACGAGCAGGAGGTGGGCTGCACAGAGAAGTGGAAAAACTACACGGTGCTGCGTGTGAGAGCGTCCCCAGGCCTTGGCAGCACTTGCTTTCCGGTGATCAACATCAAATAAAAGCCTGGATTTAGCAGAGCCCTGCGAATCGGGCGCTAAATGAGATGATGGTTGGCCCAGCTGAAACTGCAGACTAGTGTATGAAAATCTAGCAAGGAGATTTAAAAGTGTCCCCAGCAGAAGAGGTTATTTATTTCTGTCTTTGCAGCTGAGATGGACRTGGAACGGCACGCTGCTGTGGCATGGGAGCACAGGGCCGGTGACCTCCCTGAGCGCGTGGGCAGTGCTGATCCTGGGGATGAAGGACTGTCCAGAAAAGCTGCTTCTGAGACCCAAGTTGACACCTCCGATTTCCCCATCCCACGCTAGGCAGGGACACAGYCTCCTGCTCCAAGGGGCAGTAGAGGAGATAACACTCAGCACATTCCTTCCTAGCCCGGCATCTCCTCTGCAAAGGAAATACTCTGTATTTTCCTCCTTTATGGAAGGAATTGAAACTAGGAGAGCTTATCAGGCATTTCTACCTCTGGAAGGTAAAGGAGCTGGAAATGCACTCTAAGGTCACTTTTCCTCTGTCAAAAGCCCCAGTATCTGACCGAGAGGTGCAGCTCTGTGGTCAGCCAAAAAAATATCAGCGCTGTTTGAGTCAAGAGTGATGTTTTCTAACTGCCATCAGATTCCACATGTCTCTTCAGTAGGGAAAACAGGAATATCCACAGGTGCTCAGCTTGGTGTCCTAGAGAGAGGCTGGTTTTCAGAGGTGTAGGCTGGACCAGCAGTTTCTCCAAGTCAGGCTCAACTTCAGGATCTGAAGTTATCAGGCACTTAAAAAAATTTAGGACTAAAACAACTCCTTAAAGAAAGTCTGTACTAATTATATTTAAGAGGCACATTTGTACTAACTAAATGCAAAATAGTTTACATGGCAAATATTTCCCATTAAGCTCATTTCTACATAAAATGCTAACAGATTGAGATTATGACTCTAATGATTATTTTATTGCTGGTTTGCATTTAAATGGCATAAATTTCCCCCTACTGTTCTCTCTTTGGGTTAAATCAATAAAACCTATTAAGAAGGTTAGTCTTCCTCTAAGATTCCTCCCTCTCTGCTTTCTGTCTCATCTCCACTTATGCCCTTTTTATCCACCCACCATCAGAGATTTTTCAGAGCTGCCTCCAGCATGTTGATGCTCAGGGAGCTTTGAAAATCCCCCGTGGCAGAGCAGAGTGAATCTGGGCTTTGCTGAGCTGGGGGACAACAGATTAACTCAAGTGCTGCTAGACGAGTCCTTTACTCAACTTYGGCCATATGGCAAGCAGATATGTCATATCTGTTTCCAGATATAACATACTCGGAAACAGATATAACAGCTATACAGATATAACGGATGCCACGTTTCCCCTCCTCATCTATGGGTGCACCTGCTGTGCTCCTTCGAACAGTGGCCGTGGCTCACCTGGTGGGTGCTGGGTTTCTGTCTGGGGAGGAGTGATCCCGGTACATACACAGTGAAAGCCATAAAGACATTGACCTTTAAATTGGGCTTCTTCTTGCTCCTGCAGGAAGGAGGAGGGTGGGGTGTCCAAATCTGACTCATTTTAGTGGCRGATCCCTCATGTGGAGGCTTTGAAATGCTCAGCCTTAACGCAACCGGGCTCACCACGCCGGGACCTCGCGTTCCTGTGCAGGGGACGTGTCTCTGCTTTCCCTGCACAGTGCCAGGCCCCTTTAGACTTGCAGTATCACCCTCAGCTCGGGATTATCTGTGAGCAGCCAAGTGGGGTTCAGACTCCCCATACCARGGGGAGGCCGGGTCTGGCATGGAAATAACTGCTTTACCACGGTGCCAGCATTTAGGGGTTTATAAGCTTAGGGCAGCACTARTGCAGAGATCTCCATGCTCCTTAATCAATATTGCTGACCTTTCTTTCCTCCATTACTCTCARCATCACTTCTTCCAGCTTAATTTGCATAAGTTTCATGTTAGGCATGTTTTTGCTTTAGTCTTGTTATCCCATTACCATGGATAATCAAAGTTGGCTGTAATAGAAACAGCAGAAACAATTTGCTTACCCTACTGTTACAAGAGACTCTTTCCTAAGTCTGAGAATACCTGCAGTTCTGTAGTAATGCCAATTAATTGTGCATACATATAGAAAGTAAAGCGAATGACATTAGGATCCTTTGGGATGATAGGGATTAAAGAAAGATAAGGTGTTATTCTCCTCTTTCTCTGTGTTTTAGTGCCTCTGCCCTCAGTGGAAATGGGTTTACACTCCTAGGATAAAATAAAATGYGTGGCAGGGGGAGTCGGTGACTCTCTGTGGAAAGGTAGAGCAGATCTCTCCACTAGCAARCCCACCGGCTGCACTATGAAATTAGTGGTGCTCCTGATGCCCTGCTCCTTGYTGCTGCTGCTGGAATAGGGTAGGATGAGGCAGTCTTTGCTCCATACACCTTCTCAGGCTGCAGAACCTGATGATGCTGGTCAGCGTTGCACATAGGCATTGAACCCTCAGCRCCACGCTTACCCCCAAACAGCTCAGCTTTGGCATATCCCGGCCGTATCTGAATGAAGACAAAAAGGGATCTCTTGTTCGTCTTACCTCTTCTTTGCCTCGGTCACAAGAGGACTTTCAGAGCTCCAACCCCACCATGTATATGTATATATGTATACACACATATATGTGTATGCGCACACACACATATATTTATTGGCACATACATTCCAGTGTCAGTGACTACTTGAAATACTGGCTGTGCAGATAAAGGCCCATTCCAGCACAGGTACGTGCTCGCTCCAGCACGGCAAAGGGGAGAAGGAGCCYGGAGGGAGGAGAGGCAGCACTCGCTGCAGGTTTGGTGCTCCTGCCCMGTTTGCCCCCGCTGCCAGGAGTGGCTGTTGCACTCTGTTCATCAGGGTGCTCCTGTATCATTCCTGTATCTGGCAGCTGATTCAGTGGGAGTTTCAAAGAAGGCCAAGTCCTGGAGAAAATAAGGAAGGCAGTAATGAAAAATGGACAATTATCATTGGAGGGGGCATGCAATGGCAGGACAGGCTGCTCATACTGTCCCAGTGACCCCTCTTTTTGCTTTCCATGGCATAGCATCATAGGTTCAGATTTGATATAGCCCATCCCTGCGGATACATGGAGGCAATTTCCCATTGTTTGGGTGCAACATCCTCCGAAAGTCTCCTATGAGGCTTCCTTTTGAGTGTCAGCCAAATGAAGAGCGACTTACGCAGCCAGGCATGCATGAAGAATCATCAGAGCTTGCAGTGGAGGAGAAATCCCACTCAAGTCCACCCACCTGCTCATCACTGCGCTCCCTGGTTCTTCTGTGAGTGCCATACAAAACACACCCGCGTGGGGCAGCCGGCACTGCCCCGACAGGCACAGATGCTCCTTGGGCACACACATATCCCCTGCATGCGTGTCTGGGAGTCCAGACCACATACTCCTGCCACCTTCATGAAAGAAAGCTTCAGGAGCATGGTTATACAGCCCAGTTCTCCCCTGCRCCTGTGTCTGAAACTGCGGAGAAGCTGTTATTTATCTGTGCTCCGATAATCACTCCACCTTTGAAGAAATACTCGTGTTTGGGATTTTACCATATCTCTCATCCTCCAAGTCTGTCAAGGAGCTTTACGTAGTTATGAGTCAGAGAGAGGCATCAGTTGAGATATTCTGCAGATATAGCCAGCGGCTGGCGTGTGTGTAGGAGGAAAATGAATGTATATGCCCGTCTCTATGCATGCCTTAGTAGTGCCTTGTTCTGCTCACAAGCCTTACGGTCAGTAAGGCTCTTTGGAACTGCAGCCATGGTTTTCCTTCTGTAAAGAGGCAGCTTGCTGGTACAAGGAGCTACAAATACCTTTTTGCGGTGCTTGAGCRCTATCCAAAGAGATGTGCTGGTGCAGTCAGCGCCCTGCCTGTTGCTCACCACAGGGCTGAACAGAGCAGGGCTGCTCCTTGCACTGCAAAGGCGCGGGTGCATCCTCTCAGCTCTCTGTGCAGAGAGTCCTGAGCTGTCCGAAACTGCAGCAGGAGAAGTGTAGGGGGCTCAGATCTGAGTTCTCGTTAAAGTCAGACCAAAAATCAAGCCCCTTGTCTTGTTATCAGTCACCAGAGACATTTTGCTCCTGATCAAAAACAATCTCTAAGCTGCAGATCTAGGACCCCAGGCAGCACCAACTTTAATTGTAGAGTAGGTTTGAAAATGAAAAAAAAAGCCATCAAAACTTGCCTTGTAGGAAAGGATGCTTGGGATGGGAAATTGGAAACTTTATCACWGAAGTCAGTTGGGAATTTCTTTTGGTTTTACAAAGCTAAGGCACAGGTAAACTTCCTATTAACTTCTCTGAGACAGTTCATAATGATATGACCCTTAAAATAAAAGGTCTGGAGCTAAACAGCTGGGCCACAGAACTCCAGCACCAGCCTCTGCCGCRGAGCCAAAGCAGTATGCTGAAATGGCCAAAAGCTTTCTACGGAAATTGCACTCAGCACCTCCCTGCGTCTTCAACTCCTGGCACTATTTCGGGGGGGGGGGAGGGGGGGTTTAAAGGCCAGATTCGAGGGCTTTGTTCCTCTGTGGTTCAAAGGAAACAACAACCCGGATTTTAATTGGCACCCAATGATCTGACAAGTACCTGGGGCATTGCTGAACACTGACAGGAGACAGGGTGGGAAGGCCGCGTTTGAAGTGCTCACGTGGTGCCAGCCAGGTACCTGCCACCMATCTGCAGGTATTCAGAGGGCTCCTCGGCACCAGAGCAGTGATCCSGGGGCAGAGGAGTGCTGCTTCATTTCTGATCATTAATGCAATGTTCTCTTTCTAGCACTGATGTTTCCCTCTGCTGATCTCTGCACAATCCACGGGAACCATATATTGGGAGGTTTGCGCTGGAGATCATAGCACAGTGATGATGAAGTTGTTTTCTTACCCTTTGCATTTTCTGATAGTGCTACTCAGGCTGTTCTCTGTCCCCCACCTGTTGCCCAGTGGTCTCTGGTCCAGCATCAAGGCTGGCATCTACAGGGGGCCACATGGGCTGAGATGCAATGGCAGAAGGATGCTCTGTGAGTTGCAGGTCAGCGTGGGCTGCAYGGAGGAAAGCAGGGATGGCTTAGGCTCAGGTCACTTGTCGTATAACCCTAGCATTTTGGCCAAAAGATAGTCATCAGTGCTGTGATGCAAACCTCCAAGTAACTTGGTCTCTGGAGTGCAACACAGTCCCACAGCAGCTCCTGGGACAGAGGAACATCAGGCAGGCCTGGAAGCTCCTCCATCAGCTGAGGGGCTGATTTTGCTAGGGGAGCCCTTGGAGGTCAGGCCCTGTCTGGTGACAGCCCCATAAAGGGGCATGCAGAGACTATGGCTCAGTAGTGATGCATGAAGCAGAGGCTTATTTTCATGAGACATGTGCTGATTTTGGGAGTTTCTCACTCACTGCATGAGATGTGGCAGGTGCGGCGTGCTTTGGTGGAGGGAGCAAGGAGGATTAGTGGATGTTTTCAGTCCTTCCTCAGGCYTGGTGGGGAGTAGAGTGGCCCAGTTCAATAGCCACAGTCATCTTCGACCTCAGCAGGATTTGGGGCTTTCAGGTTGCTGCTGGATTAAGATCTGACAACAGCTAMAGTCCCTGCTCCCTTTTCCTTTTCCCTGGGAGCTGGAAGGCTCTCTGGACAAGCTCCAGCTGATGTTTTCATTAATGCTCAGAAATGTATGTGAATTACTGGGCACAAACCTTCTCCGGCGCAAGCATCCATCAGCTGACCCAACTCTTGGGTCAGCAGTTCCCCTGCTTACAGATTCTGTCCATGGCAATAAGTCATTATGGGCACTAGACTGTTATTCTTCATGGAGACCCAAGGCTAATGCAGGTGTCACTCACACCACCACAAGCTTGCAGTAATTGCACTGAGTAGCTGGAGTTGTAGGGGAGTAACACTAGTGCAGACGGGGCCAGGCTCCATCCCAGACTCTTAACCCTTTCCACCTGTTCAAGTAATAGCAGATAACGCTGCCACTCCGAGCAAAGCTATGAACAAACTCAGGCAGCAGGGCCTGAGTCCTCTCCTGCAGATGTGGTCATGTCTGTCTGCTGTTTCTCCCCACACTATTTTCTGGCTGATCACAAGTTCCTGCGTGCCTCTGGGTGTGAGGCCATGTGCAGGTCCTGGGGGTTGAAAGGAGAGAGGATGAGRGAAGGAAGAGAGCAAGTCCTCCTATGTCCCAGCACCAGGAAAGAGAAGAGAGCCCATATATGTCACAATTTTTGCCCATATAAGAAGTCCTCACTTTTTGCTCCAAAATCAGTCCCRTAGCCCTAAGCTCTGGATGACAGTCAGGAGGAGAGCAGAGGATTAGGACTGCATCTAGAGGACTGTCATCCAACAGGAATGCTGTTGTGGCTGGCGTGTATAGGGGAACTATCTTCTAAGGGGATGCAGGGTTTCCACCTTCTCCTCTCTGCAGGCTTGGCCTCTCTTCATTGCACATGTCTCAGGCTCTGTATTATCCAGAGCCTCAGYGTCTCCTCTGAACTGCCCTGCCTCTCTAAGGCCACTGCTGCTGACTCCTTTGTTCATCTTTATCTTTAGAGCTCTCACCAGGCTTTCCAGTGTGYTTCCAGCCACAGAGCCAGCCCCAGAGCATGAGCCCAGCCTTTCTGGCATGGTCCTTTAGGTGACTAAGTTTTCTCCCTGTCTCTCCATGCTCTGCTCCCCTCTCTGGTCAGTCTTCTCCTACTCTTCTCTATTCTCCATCTCCCACCTTTGTAGTCACCTGCTTTTCTCCTTCCCTGACCTCACCTCTTCTTTGTGAGATGGCCCATACCTTTGTTTTCTGCAGGCTCCCTTGCCCCTCCATCTTTCCTAATCAGCTGTGATTTGACCCCAAGGAAAAAGCTTTAACATTTCTACTCTGTGCCCACCTGCTTTTTCCCAGGAGCCTTCATCACTGTTACCATCACAGMCTTAATAAATCCCATGCAAGACAAAGACCTCAGCAAAGCCTCATCAGCCTGCCTGTCCCGAGCCAAGCCATAACCATCAGACCTAAAAGCCCAGTGGGGTGGATATAGTTATTGCTAGGAAGCTTTTTATTTACCGGGACCTTTCTGACACTCCAGTAAATGCATTTCAGAGCCTGAGAAGTGTAGAAATAAACTGAAAGGAAATCAAGACAGTTAATTAGCCAAAGGTTACTGCTGGGCTCTGTGACTGTCAGCCCTTTTGAAGTTCTTCTTCACATAGCCAGATGCGTGTTCAATGCTGCTGCTCCTTTGAATAAATATCTTGGTTACCAGAGTGGCTTCATAGCTGGATGTGACTAAGCACATGTGAGGCCTGTCACAGTGAGCCTGGGCAGGATGCTCATGTCCTTTTGCCTTGCACTTCACCAGCGCTGAAGAGCATTTCAGCTTGTGGAGTGGCTGATCAGCATTCTCCCTCGCCTTCCTCACAGCCCAATCTGGAGAGCGTGTCAAATTCTGCAGCAGTAAGCAGCAAAGGGAAATGAGGCACTATTGGTGCCCAGTGCCTCTCAAGTGGGAGTGAGGCTAGAGAGTTGCCTCCGTGTGATCAAGCCTCCTTCTTGGAAATGGTCCTTCCCTGTTTTACTGGAGGTGCCCTGCTCCCTTGCTGCTGTGCTCACAGCAGATGGACTTTCTGGCCACCRGCTGGGCTGACAGTTTAACCGTCCATTCATGTCAGGAAAAATGCCCTTGGGGTGCTGCTCCTTCAGGGTGAAGAGCCTGGGGAGCCCCAGGTAAAAAAGATGGCTGGAGCATATTGACAAGCACATCCTGGGCTCACCTGCATTTCCAGCATTCCTCGTTATCGGACACCTTCCTGAGGATGAGCAGCTTGCCTGGAGCCATGGCTAATCCAAACACCAGCGTCCCCCCACGAAGAGGCAGGGAGAGGGGGGCTAGCTGGGCAGAGGGCTGAGGAATGGACATGGTTGCCATGCAAGAGAGGGTAAGCAGGTCATGATGGAGGGCTAGGTGGACTCGCTCCAGAGTACTGAGTTCAGAGGGTGTTTTGTTCATATTTGGGAACTCAGGCTGCAAGGAGTACTCCATAGCAGCTAAGGGCTTCTAAGACTCTGCTCTCATGCCCTGCATCTCTCCCAGTCTCTGGTCCTGACCTGTTGGAGTTCTCTCCTCTGGTTGTTTTGGAGCCCAGGCTCTGCACAGGGGCTGTGGTTGGCCTTCTGCTTGGGGAGAGTTTGGGAACCACAACCTCGAAATAAGAATGTTATTCAGGCTACTACCTCCCTTCTCCTCTCAGGCTTTGCTCCTCCCCTCATCTACTTCTTTCCTCTTTTTTTACCCTCCCTTTTCCTGTTGCTCAGCTGGAGCAGTGCTTCCCTCTGCCAGCTCTCATCCCTCTCGGCAGGTTTCACCTCTTTTTCGCCTCTCCTCCAGCTTGCTGCGCTCCCTCCTGCTTCCCTCTCATTCCCAGTATCATGTGTTCACCCCACACTGCCTCTCCTGGAAGATTAATTTGCTTCACATTTCCTTACAGAACTTACACTACAAGTTGGGGCTTTGTGTGCACATGTGTGTGTGTGTGATTTAATTAAACAAAACACAATAAAACCAGGGAAAACAGAAAGAGACACAGACAGACAGCAAGTCGCTGCTCTCCGAGGGCTGAGCCTGTCTCTGCCTATGAAATCAGCCTTGGAGCAGTTTGATCCTGTCACCATGCAGGTTTGCCTGTGGGAGACCTTCTGAGTCTCTTGGTTGGGTTTACATCTCTCCACKGGGACACTGGAGGAGAGGTGAACCCCAGAGGAGGTGCTGCTTACWTCAAGTAAGCCCTGAGATGCTGAGGCATCTGTGGATGCTCAGATGTGATGCCCCCCCCCAGCCCCTCTCTGCCTTGCTCTTCCCTCCCTCCTCCTCCACCTCTCCTTTCCTGTCTCRCTTCCCTTTTCCCTCTAATCTGTTTGTGCCACTGACATGTGCTTTTGATAGCACCCCTGGATCCCCATCGTCTCCCTGGCAAGTCTCTCACCTCTGCCTGTGCTTGGATGTGGGTGCATGTCTCTCTCTCTGGGAGACTGTTTCTGCTCACTCTTCCCTGGCTCTGTAAATTTATTCTGTGACTCCATCCTCTTCCCTCTAGTGAACCGCTCGGCTGTAAATCTGACAGCTAAAGTGGGTCAGTGCRTATGGAAGGAGGTAGCCCAGGGAAGGGAAGGAGGAAGCAAACGCAAGAGGCCACAAATGACAGATTATGGGACCAGTGGTGGGAGGAGGGCAGGAGAGAGAGGAGAAGGCGAGGGAGATGTTCTTAAAAAATAAAGATTTCAAGGGTTTTTCAAATGCGCAAAAATACGATTAATGAAATCCTGGCACTCCATATCCTCTCCTTAGCAAAAATACTGAGAGCAGAGCTGACCCTCTTGCTGACACCCACCCCCGCTGCACAAAGCCTGCCCAAGGATATGAAAGGTTGAGCTGCGTCATCTTACCGGAGTTTAAAGTCTCTGTGAAATCCTAACAGAGGTCTTCTAYCACTGAAAGGGAACCATCTCCGAGGAGGACAGACCCTGATTAATGCTCTGGGGCTTGTACCCACTCAGCGGGACAATTACCTTTTGCATGAATAACTGCCAGCCACCTTCAGGTTGACATTCACCAGACACTATGCTCCAGAAATGTTGTAGAGTCACCACGCAATGATTTGAGCCCCTGTGTCCTCAATTCCTTCCTTTTAACTTCAGAGCCACTTCTTTCACATTTGGAGGGCTCCTTCTCGTACCAGTCAGCTGTCAGTGCTGGCTGGTCTGACGCTTACAGCAGGAAGCAGCAGGAAGACGTGCTGCTCCCCATCCTCAGGTTTACTGCAGTCTGGTGACAGCCATGATGGCTGTGAGCTTACAGCAGGGAAGTGGGGAGGTCAGGGAGAACCATCCATCTGGATATGATCTCTTCGGATGGTCTGAATGGCTGTTCATGAGATACTGATCCTGAAAGCTCACCTCCGCTCTTTTGTTAATGCACTGACTCCAGATTTACTCTGGTGTAACGGAGTCAGAGTTTTATCCCAGATGCTTGACTCCAGTGAGWGGGCTAGCTGAGCTCATTCACTTTCTGTGCATCCAGGAGACCCTGGCATCCTTCACAGAGAGAACCTGGTAGACACTGAACAAGCTCACACGGCTGCTGGTCGAGCGTCCCCCCACCACGACATTGCMCAGAGAAGCAGGCTGCAGGCCAGCTCTTCAGGAGGCAACAGCCTTGAGCTGCTGAGTGCAGCAAGGACTAAATCAAGTCACCTAGCCCTGGAGTGGGAATAGCAGAGGTTCTCTGTGTCTGTGCTAGTGACACAGCAAATGCCTAGGAGCTGGAGAGCCACACTCATCCCTGACTCCGGCCGGACTGGTGACTGCATGCTCAGGAGATGAGCRTGACAGGTGTAATAACATATCCCAACTTACTCTCGACTCCTGGCTTTCCCAGGCTGAGACTGGCCAGTCGCTTAGTCAGAACTGACCTTCTTGCTGCAAGAAGCTAAGCCACAGAGCCAGCTTTCCCAGCATGCRAGCCCCAGCCTGGGGGGAGGAAGGTAAGAAGCTCTCCTACTGACCAGAAAACCAGGGTGCCTGTCCACCTTCCTCCTTGGGAACTCCTGAGCTTGACCAGGACCTGTGCACCGGGCCCATGGTCCCCCTGCTCTTGTCCTCACAGACCATGTGTATTCACAGCACAGGAATAAATTTTAGCTGACAACAGTTCTGCAGAATTTCCCGTGCATGCAGCCAATGCACCTGGAGCCGTTCCCAGATGTCTCTCCTTATTAATGCCCCCTTAGCAATTTTCTGAGGACCAGCCTCCATCTCTAGCATTAAAAACAGTCCCTTCCTCTTTGATTTATGGATATTAATCCACACCAGTGGGCAAGAAGCATGACATGTCTACATAATATATTCATTATGAAATTGTTTTTGTTCCTTTTCTTTCTCCTCCACCTCCAAAGCTTTACCTTTCTTATTTCTGTAACATCTGACCCTGCACCCTGCATTGAAAAAGACAACTTCCATCATGGAGCAGATAGCATCCCTTGCTAGGTCACCCTCACTAATCCATGTTTTCTCCCTGGAATGCCATGCTCAGACTCCTGCAGAGAGAAGACCCTTGTAGACTGATCTCCAGGGATATGGCTGCTCCTGTGCAATGGTCAGGACACATGCTCATGTAGCCAGGGCTGTGGGACACTGTCAGTACCACGTCACTTGTTCTGATCATAACATGAGGCAGGCCAACTGCATGAGCCTGCTGGCAGCCATGGCTGAAACAGTGCCCAGGCAGGGATCCAGCAAGTGTGAGTTTCTTCTGCAGTCATTCAGATGCTGGCTCCAGATCAGTAATGGCTAATGCTGTCCAGCCCTCTGATTCAGGGATTGAAACTCGGATAAAATACTAGCTCCACTGGCTCCAGTCTCCCACCTGTTCAAGTCATGTGCCTGGCCTTGGGTTGGCGGCCACCTTCGCAGCGCATTGCTGACTTCCACAGTGCCATGCTGTTCCCAAAGTATGTGACAGATTAGATTTAACAGCCAGCACTTGACTCCTAGTGAGCTCACCGTACTAAAGCCTGGGAAGAGAAGAAAGGAAGAACACCACCTCCGGACCTTGGCATCCCCAGCTCCATTCAGGCTAAGCCACTGGTTTCACCAAATCCCATTACTTTGCAATAATACAATAGTTTTAGAGGCAGGGTAAGAAAAAAAAGACTGCAAAGAAAAAATCGACAGTTATACTCTCGTTCTCTCTCTCAGCAGCCTGACATAGACGAACAGCCCCCCTTAAAAAGTGCCTCCTTCTCTCTTGCCCGTAGCTGAAGGGCTGACCTCTCCTTTACGCTCCCGACACAGCACTCCCCATGCCTCCAGCTACCGCGCTCAGCCTCATATGGCTTCCTGGGACAGAAGCAGCAGGACATTAGCAACTTCAGGAGTTGAAGAGCAGCTTGTAAAATGAATCTGTCCCAGTGGCAATGAGGCTGCTTTTGCTCACCAGGCTCTTAGCAGTGATTATTGTCGTTTTTCAATTTAAAAACCAGAAAGTCTATTTATAATGTATAGCAAGCATATAGAGTGAGCTTTTTTTTGTTGTTTGTTTTCTTTAACCAAGCCTTTAAGATGTATTCTCAGTTCCACTACTGACAACCCAGGGAAGCAGAGGCAAAAACCTGTCATCTGCAGACCCCCACTGGTGTAACAAGAAGCAAAATCTAGTTGAACACAGCTTCCAGCATGAAAGCAATCTAAGCATGCTGCAAYGGGGAGCCTGAGCTGGCTGAAGTGTTGCTTTGGAAGATGCTGAGTGGGAAAGGTCTGGGGCTGTACCTGGCTTTGGGTGCGTTGTTTTATATGCACAGCCAGTTTCACTCAGGCCAAATTAGGCATTAACACTGGGGCTAAATAGAGAGGAAAGAAGGGTCCCACCTGAATGTGAATGATCTGACCCTCATTGCACAACCTTCAGCTCACCTGTCACCCAAGCAGCTGCTTGTGACAGCTTCTGCTGCAGACAGGCTTTCTGTGGGCCAGCTTGCAGCAYGTTCCCAGCCAGCCCAGGGCCCTAGCTCTGCTGCCACTGCCACGCTGAGTCTGCTGGCTGTTCCCCTACTTGCTGTAGCTTATCTCACAATGTCTCTGTCTCTCTCTCTCCCCACACAGCCCCTCTAACTCCCACCATTTAGTTATTTTCTTAATTAAATATAGATTATGGCACCGGGAATAAGGGATTATTACTTAYTTATAAGCTCCTTAGATTTTAAAGTGTGTATGGAACAGAGCTTATCAGTGTCTGTCTCCACATCATTAGCATATCAAGGGCCAGGGTGAGCTCATATGGCTGCTGGGGCTCTACCCCAAATGTCCTCCTGTTCCTTCCCCAAGGTCTGTACACCTGGAGGAGCCCTTCTCCTATCTCTCCCTCACTGCCTCTTCTCTGATTGAGTCTTGTCAGTAGTTTCTTGAGGAAATTATTTTTCACTGGCATCTCCCAAGCTGTTCCAGCTCTTCCATTACGCCTCTGCTTTGCCCCTCCCCGATTTGTTTGCATCTCCCTCCTAGCGCCTCCCTAGTCCTCCCACTGTGCATGCAGCTGAAGCTAGTACATGCTCCCCCCCACCATGGACCGACTRGGACTCATTAGGAGGCAGCTCTGCAGGAGGTGCTTTTGAAAAGTTTTCTAGGAAAGTCCTCCCTGTATCTGGATAGTTGTTGGCTGAACTTCAGCTTGCCGTAGAGGGAAGGAGGAGGAGGCAGAGGAKGMTGCTGTTGGGAAGACAACAGAGAAGCAGAAGGGGGAAAAAAAAGGAGGTAGGAGATGCTGTAGGTCCACAACATGCCTCTGAAGCCTCTTGGATGCTTATGGGCTTATTRAAAGTGACCAAGAAGAAGGGTTAGGAGCAGCTCGCTCCACTACAAGACAACTCTGGGAAGCAGCAATTTCGCAAGCCCCTGTCTCTGTTTTAAATAGTGGAGCTCACCAACATCTGGGCAGCTATAATCAAAAATCAAGAAGAACACCAAACCCACCTTTCTAAGCTGATCTATGCACWGCAGGGTGGAGTCCAGTCTCTGGCTTAGTCCGGTTTCTGCTATCCCCAGGTGGTGCCGTTAAAGCTGGCTGCTGAGGGTGTTCCCCGCCTGCCTCTGCCAGTGCTYGGCTGCTGGTGAGGCAGTGTTAAACCTCAGTGCTCTTGCCTCCTCTCCATCCCCCTGGCACTGACCCTGCACCGGGGCAGCGTAGCATCTGCAGCTGGGAAGCAAGCCTGTCCCCAGGGGCTGCAGCGGGGTACCATATTTCTCAGCAGGTCACTCTAACCCCTCAGGGACTACTAGCATTTCCACAGTGCTCCCAGCATTTTGTCCCAGCTTTCCCTGTTGTTTCTGCACTTTGATGGGCAGATACGATAGCAGAGGGCCATTTCCATAAGGGCCAGCCTGGCACCTCCATCCTCCAACATCCCAGCACCTCCCATGTGGTTCCTTCCGGCTATTTTAAGGACTCCTGTGAAGTCCTGGATTGATAGCCCTGAGAACTAAAGACCTTTTGTCAACAGAGCAGATACAAGACAAGCTGCTGCAGGATTCCTCRGAGCAAAATGATCTTGATAAATTGAAGAAATGGCCTGAAATCAATACACTGAAATTCAATAAAGTCAAGTGTAAAGTGCTTTGCTTAGGAAGACGAACTCAAAATTGTGGATATAAAGTGAGAAAAAAAACTGGTAAGCCAGCAGGATAGTGGCTGAAGCCCTGAGCAGAGGAGTAGCCCTCAAACTGAGCAGGAGAAAATAACTTGATGCTTTAGGAAGGGAAATAAAAGGTACATCTTGCCAAGAGATGTATTAATAGAGTTTCAGATGGAAGACAGCAAAGTAATATATTTGGCTCTATTCAGTGCTGAGGCATCAGTTGGAGAGATATATCCGTGTTTGGACATCACAACTTTAAGAGAGAGGCAGACAAATTGAGGGAGTTTGGAAAACATGCCCTGGGAAGATAGACTGCACTAGGTCTGTTTACGCCAGAACAGAGAAGACTGGAAGGGGAATGTGTAGCATTCATCCGCCATGGTAAAAGTAGTTATAAAGATGATAGTCATCAACTGGTCGAGGCCAAGACAAGTGGTAATGGACTTAAATTGCAGCCAAGATATGYTGAGTTAGAAATTCACACGTAGCTTTCTAGCAGCAAGGCTGTCTGAGAGAGGGTGCAGGCTGCAAAGGGAGTGTGGGAACCCTGTCCAGAAGGTCTAAGAAGAGGGTGAAGAAGCATCTCTTGTGCAGGACTCTTTCATGGAGGACACCTCCAGAAGGTCCCGCTGCAGAGGCAAGGCTGCACGAGGTCTCTGACCCAGGAGGAGCCATGTTTCTTGGGCCACCAGACTGAAACAAGCACTTTACTTCCTATTCTGTCATGGMCTCTTATCTCTGTGATGGCAATGCTGGGCCACTGCCAACCCTCCCTGTGTATCACAAGGAAGCATCCCAGGTGTGCCCCAAACCATCCTACCCCACTAAGGTGCCTGTTTGTCCCCCTTGCACCCCTGGATGAGATGCTCCCAGTCATGCTTCTGCTCAGGGTATCTGCTGCTGTAGTCCTGCAGTTTCTGGTCCATCCTTTCTGGATTGCCTAAAGAGTGTATTGTGGATCCAAGATTGGGAAGAAGAAGGAGATGAGCAAGTTGGCAGGCTGAGTTGTTCCTATGGCCGCTGGCTTGCAACAATGTCTGAGAGGGGTCTGGCCAAGAGAACTTGCCGGAGAACTTGCTTTGGGGAAAGATCTAAATTCGGCAAGTCTCTGTGGTAATGTTGAATACCCCAGCACAAGAGATGGCACAGAAACCATAAGAATATTTCAGGTTCCTCCARCAGGTGACCAGCTGAAGGCTGCTCATGTCTGTAGCATCTTTCTTTCCCAAAGACTTGGCCAATGAGTCCGGCGGTGTTAGGAAGGTGGTCAGAAGCAGCTACAGCAGAAGCAAGGTGCTAGCAGCATATCCCAAGGCTGTTCCTGCAGACAGGAGCAACCAGACAGATACGGGCCAAAGTTACACACACACACACACAYGCACTTGTAGTCAGGCTGAAAGCAAATACCCATGCACACACATGYGCATGCAGATGGTCTCTTCTCCCATTGCTTGCCCTTGCTAAAGCAATGCACACTTGCTCTTTCTATCTGCACACTGTCTCCAAAGCAATGCATTTCTCTCTCTCTCTCTCCCCCTGCCACACACACATGAAGGCAAAAACGTTCTTAAAAAGCTGCATAAAGCTACACACACATGTGCATTAAATTCAGCTATTCATGTGTTTCATTTATGCCACGGACTACAGTTTTCAGTGAAAAGGCAGTAAAAGAAACCAGAGCCAGGTGTCCGTGAGGGCACTGAGCTGTCCAGATGGGCCCTATGACCTCAGCCTCACTGACTCAGTCCTAGGCAGCTGGGGGGCTATCTGCAGCCTAGCTCGCCTCTGGATCAATCCCTTTCAGTACCATTTTCAATCATAATTAGTGTTTGCCTCATAATTACACTGACTTTTAATACACGCTGAAAGGTGAGGGGGATTTATAGCGTGTGGGAGCTTCGGTGGTGGCGTRACCGATGGACCTCACTGAGTGCAGGGGAGAGTGGCAGGGTCCTGGTCGGGCTGCGGGAGGGATGGGTGAGGGGGCTCCACTTGAAAGCCTTGTGCTGCACAGGGTATGTACAAAGCTGCTGCAAGGAAGGGCTGGAAACATTTACTTTCTTGCACACCATCTGTTGCCCCCTTTTTGCCCCCTAAACAACTCCACCAGCCGTGCTCTCTATCTGCTGGCCCCAGCGAAGCCCGGGAGGGGGAAGGCTGCTTGTTTGCAGAGTCGGCAGCCCTATTTCCACTACAGGGCACAGCAGGGAAGGAGATTTTATTCATTTACGAAGTCACAGTGGGAAAAGAGATTTCAGGCCGACCTGAGCAACCCAGAGTTATGAGCTCTTTGAGCAGTGGCTGAACCACATCCCTGCTTTGCATGTGGTAAGAAACCTCTCTGCCAGCAAGCCATGCCACCTGCACGCTCCCCGCTGCGCAGCCAGGCACGTGCTGGCTCCGTGTTCCTCATGCCACCAGCCGCTTTGTCATGATCACRTAGAAATGCAAGAGGGAACGATAAGCCTCCCAGGCTAGACAGCCTGCCTTGTGCTTTCTGTACAGCAAACCTGCACGACAAGCCCCGGGAGACATTGCACGGAGGTAGCTATCAGTAGGAGCTGCCCAGGCACATGAGGCTGTCAAAAACGTCAGGATTTGGGTGGCAGCATCAGCAAGGGATTTAAGGACACACTTACTCCTGCTAGCAGCTATTTGGTGGAGCTGGGCGATGAAGGGTCTTTTGACTATCCAGAGCTGCCTGCTGTCTCCTGCATTCGTTGTGGTGGTGGACTGCAGCTGACAGTGCCAAGTTGCCAGGCACCTTCACAGTGCCAGAGTGGTGGGAAGCCCCAGCCCTCACTGGGGTCGCTGCAAATGTGCAAATGTTAGCGAGAGAATGCCGACAGCTGGTCTGGACCACTGCTGCGGGGCTGCTGTGTGTTGGAGAATGGCAGGTTGTCTTCGTGTGGTTGGCTTGGCAAATACCGGAGGGTAAGTCTGCGCCGGTGGCATGCGCTGCCGTTGGGGCTGGTATACAAGCAGAGGGAAGGAGCTTTGCCTGCTTCTGGCAAGGTGCAGGCAGCTCCCTGGCTAGAGCTGAGGTGGCAGAAAGGTGGGTGCTCCCGTGGGGTGCAAACACCGCTAGCAGTGCCAATACCAATGCAGACACTACATTCAGCTCCGTTCAGGCCCCAATCCGGCTGGCRGCCTGGCACTCTGCACGAGCACTAGCAGGCTTTTCTAAGGGAGAAGCATTGCAAAGTCATCACCTGCTCATCACCAAGCTTCTCCCTTGTTGAAAAGGATGTCACTCTTTTTTTTTTTTTAACTGCATCTTGTTTCGCATCGTCTGTTAATTACGTGCCCTCCAAGGATCGTTCCTGCCTGAGCGGTTCAGAGGAGGCCACACACCACTGGCTCAGCATTGCCCAAATGAGAATGCTGGGACAACCGCGGCTGAAAAGCTGCCTTGTCGCGCACAGGTGTTATTGAACAGCCACAGATGTTATACATTTTTTCAATTAAAAATCCATAAATTAAAAAAAATAACGAGGCAGAGGCGCTCGGCGGAGACAAAGGTGCCATCCATCAGCAGCGTTGTGCTGGGCATGCTCGCCGTGCTGGGCGGCAAAGTGCTCAGCTGGTCASACAATGCCGCCCGCCGAACATCTGCGGGGACTTTGTGCGGCAGCAGCAGGGTACAGAACATTTGATTTCAGTGTTGGCCAGGAGCCTCCATCCTCACTGCTCCTCGCACTTCCCTGTTGCTACTTGGGAGAGGTGACATCACTCAGGAAGTTGTAGCCTTTGACTGTTTGCTCCTTGCATTTGGGTGGTYATAGTAGGAATTGTAAAGTATCACTTTAAATAGGTTGTGAGCCTCCCCCACCGTTGGCATAACACGTTGTCTTCAGGATTTTAGAGCTGGAGCTCATGGAGGTGGCTCTCCCTTCTGTGTCATATGTGCGCCCTAAATGCAATTATTTGGCTCCTACCATGTCTGATATTATTATTGTTCTTGCTATCTTTGGTACTTTTATGGCCCCATCACCATAGTAACTGAGAATCTCAAAACCTGTGAGGAGGGAATAATATTATTCCCATTGTAGGGTTGAGGGGAGAGAACAACAGTAAGGCTCTGAGCTAGAGCTGCAGGAGGACTTGGGCAGCTCTATCCRCAGCTGGGGAATGCAGCTCCTGCCCACATCCACAGCAGCTGGGTGTGAGTTTAAGGATCAAAGTTCTGGAGTTACGCAGCTGAGCCCGGATGATGCTGACCATCAGGGGCTCCATGGTTTTCCAGACCAGGGCCTCCTCTCCTGCCCACTCMGTGGCCCCTGGCCAAGCTGATGCTCTGAGGCTGAGGGCCACCAAATGTTACAATGATGGTCATCAGGGAAGTCCCAGGCTCAGATCCCTGGGGACCTGAACCCTACYGCCTGCTTTCTAGGGAACTGCCTTGAAGTCAAGGCTCTGCTCTCTGCCTGGAGGAGCCAAAATGGGTCAAAGCCATGGACATCACACTTATACTAGTCCTGCTCCCAGGCAGGTGCCCCAGCTTCATCCCATCCTTTCTCTTCCTCCCTTCATACTTTCCCTGCTATCCAGCAAGCAGCCTCCTTGCTCACAGGGTAATACTCCAGCTACTTCACATTTTAAGCAGCCACCTTATCTCTAGGGCACCCCCCAGGCCATGTCTTTATCCCACTTCTTTTTGTCCACCCACTCTGTGTTGCTTGGATGAAAACATCCCACTGGGAGCAGCTCCCTCTTCTGCTCTTTTTCGGTGACTTCCTGCACTGTCTCCATGGGCCACCAGTTGATGGGCACTGTTCAAGGCCTTGGTGGGGAGGGGAAGCATTGGTTTGCTCTGTTGAAGCCCTTCCATTTTTGCACAGACTATCTGAATGCATATCAGGCCCATCTCTGCTTAAATGCATCTTTAAATATTGAAAGAAAAATGGAATAGCTGCAGAGCGAGACATATCAGATTTTCTTCTTCTCTGACATATTCCAGAGTAATTTCCACCCTGGGGGTTTAGCCATTTTTCCTGAGAGACAGGTGATATACATTCAGAACAAGGGATTTGAACCAAGGTCTTCCACAGCACAGGCAAATGATTCAACAGGTAGGCTAAAGCTGAGGCTGATCTGCCTCATCCTGGCAGTGATTTGTGAAGAAGRGCCAGTTCAGAGGCCAAAATCCAGAGCAAGGTGCCTACCTTGTCTCTCCCTCTCTCCGGGTATCTWCTCCTGAGAGGATAAAACTGCTCCGTCCCCCTTCCTATGCTGCCGGGTCACAGCTCACGGTGCAGCCGTCACGTTCACCAATGCACCGATTCCTCACTGCCTTCTCTGCCTCGGGTCCTTCCTGAATAAAACAATCTTCAATTATTTCCCTCTGTTTTTCTTTTCCCTTTTGTACGATATATCATTTTTTAATTAAAAAAATGCCTCATGGAAGTGTAACGGGCTATTAAATGTTTTGGTCCATAATTAACATCAAACTCCTGACTTAAAATCTTTATGGATTGAGCGAGCTCCATTAGCTATTTCATGAATAACACGGCACAACTCGCGGCAGCCCGTGAGGTTCAGATTCCCCCGCTCCCCTCGCAAACATCCCAGCCGGGCCCAGGAGGACCACTGCTCCTCTCCCTACGCACTGCACAGTATCCCAGCCACCCAGCCAAGAGCAGCAGCAAAAYTCCCAGGTGACAGTATGTCCCTCCTCCGCCTAGGAAGGGAATCACAGCCRTGTCACAGCTGGGAGCCCCAGCACTTAGTGCTAGATGCTCTGCACCAGCAGGGAGGGCAGGATGCGACCCTCAAGGGATGGTACCTCCCTGCACCCATTGCTCTGGATAAATGAAGTGATGGCTTCTCACCGACTGCGGTGTGAGTAGCAAGGTGAAGATAAAGTGTCCCACCATCCTTCCGTGCTCCTGTGGGGAGTCAGGGAGCTGGCAATTCGGCTTGTGGTTTTGCAGGCATCCTGGCAGGTCTTGGATGGCACCCACGCACAGTGGAGAAAGGTAGCAGGGTCCCGAGCGTGATTCCTGCAGCACGCCGCCTCTAAGCACCATGCTTCAGCTTGGACCAGAGCAAATGTATTTTGGCCATAGGATGCCCCATGCTCACCAGTCAGTCACAAATCACTGCCCAGAGCAAGCCTCGTCCCTCCTTTAGCCCAGGATGTGCAAAATGCATGTTTAGTGCTGCCCAATTTGGAGATCCTGAGTGGGTCATCAAGCAGCATTACGGACACGTGGCCCAGACACATCCTCATTGCCTTCTCCAGGGCACTTGGAAAGTGAGAAGAGTTTAAACCTCCTGATGAGTCTCAGCTTTTACTATAATAAATTACTTCCATTTCACATGCCTAGATTGCCTTGCAGCATTGGCTTTCAGCAGCAGTGACACATCTCTGGGCTGCTGGCAAACTTCCAGCATTCCCACCCATACGTTAAGGTAGAAATAACATTGGAGCTGAAGTACTGTTGCTTGATACTGCTGGATTATGGATGACCAGCTCTTGTTTGAGCTGATGAATGCAGCTGCCACCTTGCCAATTTGTGGTATTATTCCTTCCGGGCATCTCCACTGGCAYGTTCATTACGGCTGTCGGACATAAATTGATTCACTTTTGTATTCTTTGACTTCTAATATGAAGCTGGACGTAGGAGATACTGGTGTTCTCATTAGATTTTCCTCTGTGTGCTTAGCTATTTGCCTGCTCTTGTTATGCAGCTCTGGGCTGTCTTTTGGGCTTTGCTTGTACATGGTATGAGCTGTAAGTTCAAAAAGCCTTGGCCGTATTTCATGTCCTGGCTGCCACTCAAGTGCCTCATAACAGCGAGGACATCTGAGRCAGTCCCTTTCGGAAATATATGGATGATATCTACTTTTGGTRCTCCTCTTTTTTTTTTTTTTTTTTTTTTTTTCCTTGAGCCTAAAGTGATTTTTTTTCCTGAAAGAAAGGAATCCTGGTCCACCTGGGACAGGGGTCCCACTGCTGTCAGCAGAGCCACGTTGGCATGGTAGTCAGCCATCCTCTGTGATAGCTACTGGTGGGCCAGTCTTCTCTGCCTGACTCCAGCTCTTGGATGAGAAAGACCGAGGCAAGGCTGAAGGACAGCAGCCAGGCTCTAAGCCGCAGCACACAGCAGAGACTCATCTCCCAAGCAACAGCGATTTGAGGACAGTGGTGCCCGGTGGACGTTAGTGAGCGAGACTTGCTGCGATTGTGCCCAGGAGCCAAGGTGCACCACAAATGCAACTGGCAGCCTGGGAACAGAAAGGCAGAAGCAGGCTTGGCACCAGRGGCTACATTAAAATTAGTCCAAGTCCTGGAGTGGCCCTGTCCTGGTGTGGAAAGGAGCTGGAACCATCTCACCCTGAGGCAGGGCTCACCCATCCCAGAGCATTCTGGAGTGAGCCGGGGTGATATTTTTATAAGCTGAGTATTAGTAGCAACCATAGTCCCTTCCTTGAGACTGATGATGGGCAGTGAAGCTTAAAATTAATTGCTTAAAGCATTTTCATCTTTTTTCATTATTTCTTCCCACTTTTTCTTCCCCCCCCCACCAATCTCAGCTTTACTAAACTTTAAACCMAGAGAATATGGGATGCTCAGCACGGGAAAACAAGCAGGGCCATCCACCAGCTCCCTTCTGCTCTGCTTTYTTTGCCAGCCACTCTCCCCAGCCACACGGGGCAGCAGCAAGGATTGTGCCATATGCCCTGCTGCCAGGAGCCCGTGGAGAACACAAGGCCTGTGGAGAGTCCAATTTCAGCCTTGCTCTTTTAATCCGTGCCCAGGAGTGGTATAAGCTTGCGCTGGGACTGCTTCAATCAAGTGTGCTTCTGCTGAGTCAGCTCCATTTAAAACTTGGCCTTTCAAAAGACTGCAGCTCTCAAAAACCCTGGCCAAGATTTTATGGATAAATATAAAATGAATTAGGAGGCAGGTTTTTAAAATAAAGAATTGCTTTTGGAATCCAGGGGGCAATAATAATTTCTCCTGAGAACACAAAAATCTCTTAATCTTTAGCACAACAGTGCACACTCAGCAGCGTGCCACGGGCCCTGCCAAATGCAAGTGGATTGAGCAGCACCTCTCRTAGACACGTGGGTGGATCGCAGCGCGCCGGCCGCTGGCACGCACCCGGCTCGGTTTTGAAGCAGCCCTTCTTATTTGCACCTCTCCAGTAGCAATAATCCTCCAAGCCAGTCGAAAAAYGTCTCAAGGCAACTCTATTCACTGAGGAAGTGGAGATTCAACTCCACCTAATTGTTTGCAGGGGAGACATTGAAATCACATCAGTGATTCACTGATGTTTCAGCAAGAACATTATCARACAGGATTAATTTGGACTGTGTCATTTCAGCTTTCTCATGTGATGTTACTGGGATGCTCTACTCTGTGGGGCMACAGAGTTGCTGAAAGGGAAAGTAAAAAATACATATATTTTGAAGTATTTCTTTTCTGCAACGAAATAACCCCACGTGTTGACTGCTGCCCTCGATTTGCCACAAAGTCAAATTTCGCTATCTTGGAATTTGTCACAAGCCACAGTGTCAAAAGATTTGCCTACTGATTGCTGAAGGAGTACTTCACTTGGGACAGTCCCATAGCACAGCCACCAGATGATAGATGCAGCAAGGACATGGAGAGGCCAGATGGGACCTCCCCTGCCCCAGCAGATCCACCTGCCCCACATCAGTTCTGGGAGTTGTTTATAAATCTGTCCCTCAACCGGTCAGTGACAGAGCCCCACTGCCTCCTAGGCAAGCCACTGCTGTGCTCCACCACCCCTGGCATCACCTTTTTTTGTCCTGATGTCTAACCTAATTTCTCTTGCTGTAATTTAAGCCGATTATTTCTTGTCCTGTCCACCATGAACATAAAGAACAGATTATTCTCTTCCTCTTGGCAGCAGCCTTTTAAGCACTTGAAGACTGTTATCACATCTCTTCTTCCATCATCTCTTTTAGGCTAAATAACCCAGTTCTTTCAATCTTTCTTTGTAGGTCATGTCTTGTAGACCTCTGATCAGTCTCACGGTCTCCGCTGTGCTGTCTGCAGCAGCACCTCCTTTTTGATAAGAATTGCCAATACCAGAATCAGTACTCCTGGAGAGTCCTTACTAATCCTGAACAGATGAGAAGGATTATTTCATGTGTCTTGTAGGCCATGCTGCTGTTCCTGTGTCCCAGGACACTACCTTTTGATGGTAGTATTCTAGGAGTACTGATTCTGATATGGCAATTCTTATTCTTACAGCAATTCTTCTTCAACACCAGGTCAGTCTGGGTTGGATGCTATTTAGGCCGTGCTGAATGGGCTTTTTCAGTGATCCTTTAAGCTGCAGGCTCCCATTACTAATAATTTCTAGTGTTATATCTCTTTCATGCATATGCTTTCACAATCTAAGACACATGTTTAAAGTTAAATAAAGTTAATTTGCAGCATTTTATGCAAATAAGATGAGAATTTATATTTTTGTGCAGTCCACAGGGTACTGGAAAGCACCCTAGAATGGCCTGGTCCCATCCCTTAGGAGCTATGCTTGCAGTGTTTACAGTGTTTTTCCATGACGGTTTTTTTTTTTTTCATTAGAAACTGAAGGCTTCTGTTCGGAAGGCCTTGCCTGTGAAAAGTGGAAGGGGAATGCCCAAAGCTCAGCGCTAAAGGGACTCAGCCCAGCKACTCCAGAGTCCCAGGGGAAGCATTGTAACYACCAGGCCATGAAGTTGATCTCTTGCTCCCCATGAACATTTTAAYTGTTTACACAAGGTGGAAGAGCAACAGCCTTGCCAAACTACCCCTTGGGGCAGGACCAACTCTRTCACTGTGAGTCACGAGGAGAAGGAGGGGAAGGAAAAATCCTGTGCTCCAGTAGAGCCTCTGGGCTGGGGCCAGAGCCCACCTACCTTCCTGCCCCTCCTGGCCTCAGTTTTGTTCTCATGTAGTTGCACAAGGAAGRTATCTCGTGGGGGTGACATGCAGATCTCCAGACAGGGAAGGGCAATCAACCATGCTTGGGCTAAAAGGCTTCTTTATGATGATAATTACTACAGACTCATTGCTTGTAATCCAGAGCTAGTACTTTAAACAAATACATAGAGGCAGGACATGAACCCCATCAATTTTTAAGATGTCAGCTGTTTCACAAGGCAGCTGTAAAGATGTGAGAGATTGGACCTTGGTTTCGCTGAGATTCCCTGCCAACAGTCTAGTGATGGCAGATGAGCAAGGCACGTTCCCCTCGTGCCATGTGCTGAACCTATCCAGCAGGCTCCATGGAGAAGTCACAGGAGAGCTAGAATTGGGACCTGTGTTAGCAATGCTGTGGATAGCAGTGAGACCTGCAACYGTTCAGTCAAAACGTACAATTGCATGATGATTTAGAGGAGGGTCTCAGTGTTGCTGGTTGCAGCTATTCAATCCATGCTTGAAACTGGGCCCAATTTGGCAAAGTGAGTTAGGTTGTGACCGAGAGAATTTCCATCCTTCCCATGTAGTGGAAGGACCGGATTTTGGCTAGGACGTGGAGGGTGTTTCCATCATTTGAGGATCAGCCTTGTTCCCACTGAAATCCAGGAGTCTTTCATCCCCAGTTCCCACAGGGTCAGAACAAAGATTGTCGCAGAGCGGGTGTTTTTATGGACTTGCTGCTCTCTCCTTTTGCAGTTCTAATTACGTTGTATATTTTGGAAATAAAAATGTCCTTTTTGATGATATCGGTCAGGAAAGCTCTCCAGCACTTCCGAGTACAGAGAGGGGGAGAGGCAAGTGATCAAAGGCAGGCTGTAATGAGCTGTCGGAGGCAAGCCCAAGGTCACCTGGGGCAGAAGGGCCCTYGCCGCGTTGGCTCACAGTGCTCAGCCAGCTCCTGCTCCCCAGCACCAGCACCATTTCACAGCAGTCAGGCATGCAGGACTGTCCTGAACATGCACTACTGCAGAGAGACAGTCCTAGCCCCACAGGCACCGTGGTTTAAATACACGCAACAGAGGGGAGAAATGCTTACCCACATTTTTATGGATGGGAAAGACATATGCCAAGACCAAGGGCTTGCTCCCCACTGGGGTGAACACCTCCAGTTCCTTTCAAAAAACCAGAAATGCTGCAGTAACTGTCTACTGAGAAAGACATGGTCTTTGCTGCAGGCAGAGATCCAGTGTATCAAGATGGGTTGATCCAGAGCACTGCAGAGTGGATATCTAAGGCATGGAGAGATCTAGGCAAGCAAGGTGTGGAAATCTAGGGCTTGGAACAGTGGAGAGCTACACAGTTAAGGAGAGGAGACTGGGTGTCAAGGAGGGTTGCTCCAGAGTATCGAGGAGCAGAGATCTAGGACTTTGAGGAGCAAGACAAACCTATCACTTCCAAATGCTTTTGGAGCACTGACATCACTCCCAGGCTCATGGCACGATGCAGGGGCTGAAGGTCGTGCAGGAAGGCAGAGACGGGACTGACACCATGTGCTGGGCACAGCCCTGTGTGCTTCAGGGGAGAGATGGGGACAAACCTCCATGAGAAAGCTGTTCCTGTGGGCTCTCCTGAACTCCCTTGCTTATAGGGCTTGTTCAGGAAAGCCCTGCCGTAACTGGCAGCATGAGCTCCTCTGAGGCAGGATGGAGAGTCACTTCAGCCAGCAGGAGCTAGCGCTCCTCCCTGTAACAAGAAAGGAAATGTCTAAACCTGCAGTAGTAAACATTATCTGTCTGAAAAATAGAGTCACGTTAACAGTTATTGATCTATAACTTTTAACCAATTTCTTTTTTACAATATTGGATGGAGTCCTAATTTTAGCTTTTTATGTTCGGCACTAGGCAAACGCCATTCCATCAGCAAAAAACAGCCCCTATGGGCCAATCTGTGCCTCCCGTTGAGCTGAATGATAGAAGACTGGAACAATATTTTTCGACAGATCAGTTCCTGTTCAGGGTAGCGGTGGCCATTATGCAAATCAAGCTGTAAGAAGTTTAAAAGTCTGGAACCATCATATTTCTTTATTTCATTAACATCGATGCAAGTGGGAGAGTTAATGCAGCAGAATGAGCCCATTCCAGGGCTTACACAAATAGTCCCCCTATCATTTAACAAGACTAGTGATTTCCCATACCGGGTGCTCCCGGCAGCTGTACTGGGGGCTTCAAGGCTTTTTACACAGYGTGCAGCTGAGAGGGGTGGGCAACAAATGTCTAGGAGCAGATTAGTGCACAGGAATCCTCTGCCTGAGGCGGCAGATGGCTGGGAGGGCCCTGCTTGCTGCAGCAGGCAGATGTCCAGGATGCTGGAGGGACAAGCAGGGGATCGATTACAAGGACCCGATTTCCTGCTGGCTCCTTGGTGATTTTGCTCATCCTGCTCCCTGCAGAGCACTTGCACAAAATCTCTTGCACCCTAATGCAATTGCATTGTACTAGCACCGTCATAAACGTCTACCTTCACTGAAACCTCCGTACTCACAGGTACTCCTAACCTCCACCCGCTGATGCACAAACACACACCTACACCAAAGGCACAAACCAGAAAGGCTAACAAACCTCTCTGTGGCCCTGTTCAGTCGAGAATATTAGCAGTCAGCTCCTCTTTGCAAATTAGGAAATTGAGGCAGAGTGTTATCATGCCGGCAATGAAATTGCAGGGTCCTGGGACTGAGCCCTTGCTTTCATGCCTTCCGCTGAGCATCAGCAGTACCAGCTGGACACAAGGCCAGCCTGCTCTGTGCAATGCTCTGCTGAGAAGTTGATTCCCTTTCCTTATCACATATCCTGTTCCAGCCATATAACTCACAAATAAAAAAGACGTAGACACATGCACACTCATAYGTGCATATRTATTTGCATAGATCTGGACAATAAAGATGCCACACTAATGGATCCCAACACCATAAAAGCTTTGCTATAAATGGCAGTGTCTTGGAGGATTACTGCTAAAGACTACACGTTTTAGCATTGAAACTTTTAATTGATTTTAAAATATGTGATCAATCAGAGTTAATCAAGGAAATATGAAGAAGCTATCGTACACAAACACGCCAAGACAGCATATAAACCACAATTAATGATCGTTTAAACAACAGCAGGAAAGAAAATACAATTATTTATTAGTATTCATGAACAGTAATGAAGCAATAATGTATGGGTCTATTAGAAGCCAAACTTCATAATATTTAATAGCCAGTAACCATAAGAGACTTTTTATCAGACTGGACAATGACACAGTTTGGAATAGTCTTTTCAAAGCAAGGAGATTGCCTCCCTCTTCTAAGCATCACCATCACCCCGCAGTCACCAACGGGGCTAAGGGAGGTGGTCACTCCCCAGCAAAGGTCAAGGCCAAGCTGAGAGCAACTCTGGGGCCTGACCCCAAACCCAGGCTCCGTCCCAGGGCTGGGCCACAAGCCGGGACGCAGAGCCCCACTCAAAGGAGGGAGCAGCTGCTCGTATGTCCATAACTTGTCAGGGACATGGTCTTTTCTTCCAAAAGCTGTCTCACCACGCACAGATGCAACCTGCTGTGAGGTTTCTAAACCTGCYGTGGCTTTAAAGGGAGTGATTAAAATCAAGCTGCAGTCCCTGTCTCAGCCTGTGAAAACCAATCTGTCTTGTCTCAGGGCAGCATGCGTCCTGCCAGGCCACCAGCTGAACCAGAAACCTGCCGTTATTTCTGCCATAGGAACAACACTGGACACATTCAGCCACACGACAAGCACCAGTAAGCCACGTGCACTAACAGCCCATGCCCAGCCACATCAGGCAGGTTCTCGGAGAGTCAGAGCAAAGCATAGCCTTACCACCAAGCCATTTCCAAGAGCAGAGGAAGATATAAAGTGGATTAAACCCAATTTTCTTCAGATGGATTGGGGTAGGGGTGAGGGCCATCTCTACCAGAATCACAGATGAGTGGGCAGAGGCAAGGACTAAAGTTTCTAAGCCTGTGTCTGGGCCGAGCAGTTGGCACGCTCCGGCAGGGAAAGGCAGGCGAGTTTTCCATGGAGGCAGCTTAGAGCTGCCTTAGAGGGAAGGTCTCCCTTCAGCCACAGCTCCAGGTGGGCTGTCCAGGATTTAGTGCAAAAGACTATTTAGCCTAAGCTGGCTTTATTCACACCCACGTAGCAAGATATTTGCAAGCCTAGAGTCATGCACTACCTAGACTCACACCGACCTGTTTGCATACATACTCGCTTTATGTCCAGCTGCACGTATGGCCATGTATTAGTAAATACTAAAGACCTTTGCCAGCAGTGCAAGTGCACGTGTGTATAGCAGCATCACAGGCCCCCAGCACCGCAGCCCTCCCATACATACGCACAAAAGTAGCCACAGGGAYGTGTGCACACAGGTTTGCACACCCATGGGCCTGAATACACAGTCTCCACTCACACTGTTTGCAAACTCATTTTGCTCTTCACTGTRCTAGACTGAGACTTCCCATGACCCCACTGCAGCACCCACCACCCCCAGGGACATGCAGAGGCAAGGCTTGCCTCCTCCCCTACAACAGAGCCCTTTCCTTGATGGCCTTCACTCAGCAGCTTACAGCCCTGTAACAAAAATCATTTAGTTCCTCCTAGCTAGTAAGCAGCACCCCGTTAATAGCCAATCGCTGCATAGTGCAACAGAAAGGCATAAGAGAGTGACTCCTGCAAAGGCGGAAGGAAGAAACCAGAGGAAACTCATCCTGTTACACCACAGAARTCAAGCACAATCTAAGCCCAAAACATCACCTGCACATCACCCTYGCTGGCATCCTTGCAGAAAGTGGGGTGCTGGCCACCTCATGCTCTCCCTCCCCAGAAGCAGCCTTCCTGGCACAGAAGCACACGTATATATTGGTGGGACAGACTTTTCTGTAGCTGAACAGGGGCCACCAGCATCCAGGCTTGGCCTGGAACACCTCTGAGCACTGCACATCTGTTCCTGTTATTTATACCTCAGCTTACAACCTTACTGGGCTGCTAAAGGCCCACAGGTCAGGGCCCCACGATCGTGTATTCCATGGGGTTTTGGAAATGGTCGGTGGGTGTTGCAGCCCCTCGTTTGAGCCCTGCTCTACGAGCCGCCTCTCTCCCCACACGGCTTGCGGCTCACTCGCAGAGCACCTTGCTCTCCACAGTTTCTTTTATTGCCTTGTGTGTTGGCCCCAGGATGTTTTATCACACCGGAGCACATAATACAAATGAAAAACAAAGGGGAAAAGTTTGAATCATTTTTTAATATATTCATCCCTGTGCCAGGGAACAACGATCCATCTGATTAAATCCACATGCTGGAGTTTATTAAACCGGGTTGGCCTCTCTCGCTTTCGCTCTCCTTTAGGCAGGGACAAGCTCATTAAAATGAAAACGCTCTGCTCCCTCCCCATCGCAATCCCTGCTTCATGCCATCTCTGTGCGGCTGCTGTCTCCCAGGCATCACCAGGAGTGCAGCAAGCTGATGAACAGGGCTCTGCAACTCAGTTTTCTCTGGCAGCTGAACAGTGTTCAAGCCTTGGGATGTGTTTTTGGCAAAGGGTAGGACATGCCTTCAGCCCAAAAGGGCATCATGGCTGCCATGAGCATCCCCCATCACTGCCAGAGCTGCACAGAGAGGCAGTGGGAAAAGGTTGTCAAAAACAAAGGAGGAGCCGGGGCATCAGGAGAACCCCAGAGCCTGGTCACCTCACTCCAGCCCTGGCCATCCTTCTCAGTGGATCAGTTTCTCATCTGCAAAATAGGTTTGATAGTTGTTGCTTCTCCAATTAAGGCAATTAATGGGTATAAAACACTTTGCATTCTGCACTAAGAATAAACTTATCGGTAATGCCAAGGTGATGGCCGGGTGTCTAGGACTCTCTCCCTACTGCCATAGGAAGCAGCTCTCCACCTGGGTACCTGAGTCTGCTGGTAGCCATCCATCCCACTGCTGGCTTCCCCAGGAGCGCTCCCAGCCCAACCCAGCCACCCTTGCCAGCTCCCAAGAGAAGGCATTTCCAGTAGGCCAACATTTGCGGCTCCACCTCTTCCTCCTCGGCAGCCCTTCAGATGCAACCTAAGTCTGTTACACCCTGGTGATAACAGTGGCTTAGGGCATATAATCCCTCCTTTACTTGACTTTGGGTTATTTTGAGCAGGAGATTAAAGGAGATTATCTGCATCACCTGAGATGCTGCACTTTCTATGTCTACCCCCTTCCCTCTGTCCTGGGGCTCACCCAGTCCCAGGCCACAGAAATCCTCCCTCCTTTCCCCACACTCAGCCACTTTCCAGTCTCAAGGCAGCCAGCTGCCTGGCCACAGGGCGCTGCCACGTGGCAGTCTGTCAAGCGGCCTCATTTCTGGACTCCTTTTCCTCACCCAGCCACCCCATAGCATTCCAGAAGCCCAAATCCTGAGCTGAGCCTGGAGACAGAAGTGGGGGGGGGGAGGGGGAAGAAAGGCTGAGGAAACCCCCCTCCTATTTGGGTCATGAGGAGTTTGCGACAGGAACCACGTGATTCAACAGCAGCTGCTTTTCTCCATGTCCAGAGGATGGAGAATGATGCCTACTCAGAGCATCACACTCACACAAAATCACGAAGACTTAGGAAAAGCACTTACTGTGCGTTTCATGCCCAAGGAGGACTCCCTGCCCTCYGGCAGCACAGAAGCATGGAGTGACGTGGCTGAGGCAGGGAGCTCCTTTCCACGAGCTGGGAGCAGATGCTGGACCTCCTGATTCTGAGCTGGTCTCCAGCTCACTTCAGCTTGGATTTAGCAAAGCATTTAAGTGCTCCTTTGAATTCCTCCCAAAGCCTTGCTTAAATCAGCAGCTTTTGCTGAATGAAGGTCTAAAATGGCACAGCTACTAGGAACGAACAAGAAAGTTGATTGTCTTTCCTAGCCAAGGCAAAGAAACACTCCAGCTTCCTGAAGGTAGGCAGTAGCTACCAAGAAGCAATACTTCCCCGGAAAAGCAGACACCCACGTGTGGTATCCCACAGGGACACGTGTGACCCGTGCTCACATTCATGACAAGCTCACACCTTCACGGGCTGTCTTTCCTCATTTTAGACTACACCAGGCTAGAATCCATCTGCCACCCTGGAAATTAATAGCAATCATTAAACAAAAAAGAGCTGGCAAAAAGAAGCCTGAGGTGAAAAGCAGCTATTTCTGCCAGAAAAAAAATTAAAACTATTTAGATATACAGAAAGTCATTTATTACTGTGAAGTCCTCCCTCCACCTGGGGTTTAAATCTCATTACAGTTTGTCCAAAACAGATGTTACCCTTTTAGCAGTAGATTATTAATGATAAACTCAATTCCTCCAGAGAGGTTGGGTGTGCTGGGTTCACTTGTTTTTTCAACTTGGGTAACCTCTGCATGAAATGTTTTTGAAAAGGATAGGCAATCCAGATCGCTGTACCATCTCTATTGCCTTGGACTCTCCAAAGTTAGCCTTTCCGCTTTCTATTTCTTTCAGAGGTCTCTGAATTAGCAGGGAAACAGCTGCTCAGAGGGCACCCAAGGAGCAGGTGTTAGGTGACACATGCCTTGTCCCACATTGGGGTTTTGCAGCACCATGGTGCAAGGCGCTGTATGTACATGGAGGGAGAGGCAGCACAGACCAAAGGGGAAAGGGAAGCCCGAGGAGGGGAAGGGCTCTCGTATGTCACTCTGGTGCAAGCCCAGCAATGCCCATGCCAAGACATGAACAGCTCCCACTGCTGCCTGGCTGAAGTTAAGCTAATAAATAGCATCTGGGGTAAATAATCATGGGGGGAAGGGGGGCTCAGCTGTCTGCCAGGGGATACAGTCCCAACTACCTCCCATCCCTCCAGCATATCACATGCTTGTCTGCACAAAAGCTTTTACCCACTCACCCCCACCCATGATTGAGCTGGACACAGACCAAGAACACCCAGTTCCACCAAGCCAGCCATCAGCAGGGAGGGTATGGAAAGGCTGAACATGCTTCACAGGGGCCAGACCAAGGTGCTCACRAGGTGGAGCAGCTGCATTTTGTTAAGTGCAAGTCAAAGGGATRTTGCACACTTAGACTCAGCTCTTCAGTCAGAAAGGTTTAGTCTTTGCCCTCAACARTATTACAGATGAACTTGCTAAATGCTTTCAGCTATCTCAGACTGAGCTATTTGTATGGTTGGCAACACCATGCCTTTAAGCCATTCCACTGTTTCCTGGTCTTCATCAATTCAAGCCTATAATCAGACCCAAAGCACAGCAACATTCAAACGCAAGTATCCAATAATGGTACTTTGGAGACATTGACTAATCCAGAGCAATTGTGTCCASATTCTGTCTGCAGCCCTCTAGTCATTCCTGGCCAAAAGAGCCATTTGGGGAAGCATGTCCTGTAAAATTTTGAGGAAGGCAACAGTAAAATTCCACTGTTGAAACAATGTACTTTGACACACATAGTAAGGAAACAATAGTGTTTTCCTCTAGAAATACAGCATCTGTTTGGGTCAGTAGATCARGACATAGGTAGGGCTGGAAGTGTTGCTGTAGACCTGTCCTGACCCAGTGAAGTAGGAGGTGGCTCCTTCCCCTTAGAACCAACCAGGTGAGGTTGCTCCTGGTAGAGCCATGTGCAGGAGTGGGGTATACCTGATAAGCTGTGCATGGAAGATGGTCATGCTTGGTTTCCTCCACAACATTTATCCAGAATAAACATTACATTGGTTTTGGAAACCTGCCCAGATGATCATTAACCTACTCTTGGCCTGTGCCAAGACAGCCTACAGTGCTGAGCTAAAATTAGACCAGGGGCACTGGGACTTGACAGYTATGATTACATTCAGCCAGAGTCACTCCAGAAGTGGGCAGCCTGATGGGTCAGCCCTAAGCTCAGCCCTTTAGAAGAGACCTTCCAGAGCAAAAGAGGTAGATCATAAAATTATGAAATAACTTGGATCCAAATGGTTTTCTGGAGGTCTCCTCCAGCACCAACTTCAGAGRTGAATGAATTAGGAGAGGATCAGAGGTGTTTTCTTAGGAATGCTCTATAGCTGTACTCTATGTGCTGAAAGACACCTGAAGATTGATAACTCCCTTTCACCTACCAGAGCATCAGAGTATGCAGTTACTACAAACTATTCCACATGCTGTATGTTTTCTCATTCATCTGCCAACACTCAGCARTACAGGTGATCTAGAAACTGGGACTGAGCTAGTCACTAGCCAGAGACCCACACTTTTTCTGACTCCAAAGGCAAAGAGAGGAACAGAGGGAAGAGTCCTTTAGAAAATATGACCTTGAGAAGAATTAGAACAAGCAAAACACTGCTGTGGCATAAAGGGGCAGCTGCGGTGCTTAGAAGCCCTTAATGTCTTTTCTAACACACCTGATCATCTAATGGCTCCATGACCAGATTTCATTCTGAAGAAAAGGTAGATTTTCTTATCTGGGATGCAAAGGGTTATGCAGGCCTCCTGGAAAAAATAAATTAACAAATGAAAGGAAGAAAACTCTTTCAAATAACAGCAAAGATCTGAGCAAGGATGACAATGCAGAGACAAGGCACAGTTCAGCTTCTGTCAGTACGTAGGAACTCCAGCAGCTGTACTTCCCAGCACAGGGCTAGCTCCCTCCATTGTATCAGTGCTGGAAAAACACAAAGAAAGAACACTTTGATCTCCATCACTTTATTTACTGGGGGAAAAGTGAGTACTGCTCCCATACCGGAACTTCCCATAGTGTAAGTTCAGCAAAACTATCCCTTAATGAAGCTGTAATTCAGGCTAGTTATTTCCAAGAGAGGAAACAAAACAAAACAAACAAACAAACAAAAAAAACAACACACACACATCAAGAGCAACTCTTTCCCTTGGAAATACTTACTGCAACTGTTCTACCTGATTAGAGCTCCTAGTACTCTATCTACTAAAACCGTTCACCTCCTCACCTTCCTCTAACTCTGCCCCTCTAGTTGTGCTCCGTGGTTTCCTGAGGACTCACTGCACTGTCACAAGCTGGAGCTGACATTTTCTCTGCCCGTGATGATATTTCAGAAGGCTGATTTAATGCACAGGTAACCAGCCAGGCTTATGAGGTTGTTCACCAGRAAGATCATTTATGCATTTACTTAAACTCAGTAGAGGATTTTGCTCAGTGGCCCACAGCAGTATGAGATAGGGGCTGTCATCTCAATAGATCCTAGAAGCAAGGAGGCTGAGGTAGATGTAAATGACTTCAGACTGCAGCTAAGTGAAAAGCAGAATATTTATATTTGCTGAAATCCCAAGAGCTGACCTGTCCTGAAAATCTTGTCATTTTAACTCAGAATTTATTTTTCCAGAGAACAAAAAGATTCCCAGAATGTTTATGCAAACAAGTTAATTTTGCACATTCCCATATTGCAGTGCTGGCCTCAGTATGCTCAGTAGGAGAAGATGGAGAGCTTCAAACTATAGCTGCTATTAGACACCACAGCACCTGCAGTTTACAGCTAACCTGAGCTGTAGTTAAACATTTTGGTTGAAAACTTTCAAAGATAATAAATTTTCAGCTAAAGGTTTAACTTTGCAGAAAGTGAATTTCCCACGAGAAGGATTATTTTACTAGAGAATTCTCCACCCAACCAGCTGCAGAGAAAATTGCATACTAGAGAAGCCAGGCTGGCTGTTCCCCCAAGGCAAGGCAAGCCAGGACTAATGGCAACACCAGCACAGATCCCTCACCAGCCAAGGTGCAGGTCCACAGCTTCTGAAAAGAGCAGGCAGAGCAGGATGGTGATAACAGGATCCACTGAGACCTCCAGACAAGGCAAGCAATAAACCAGATCCAGAGTCCATCAAGGAAGTTCAGTCAAGATCAAAAGGAGAAGAGACTCAGAGACAGCACCTGAGACAAGTTACAACATCTGCCTAAGAAGTTCATACAGGAGACAAGCTACTTAACATATATGCCCGAGGTTTACCCATGAGGCAGGACTAGAAGCAGAAGCAGGCATACTAACAGCATAGGTCAGGAAAAGACCAACTGCCCAAGCCTGAGTTTAAATAGAGCTCCTGGCTCATAGACAGAGGGTGTGGGTGGGAGCTCCAGGTGAGGCTGGTCAAGGCCTTAATGGTCTGCTAGTCTCTTCAGGACCTTGACAACAAGTTGCCAGTCAGGCTCCTCAAAGTGGCACTGGCTTGGCTACTGATCTGCAAAGTGTRGAGACTGCAAAATGCTCCAGCACCTGAAGAGTCTGTGGATACCAAAGGGCCATTGGTGTCCTGGGCTTTTTTGATTGTGTTGCCCTTGATAGGAACAACCTTGGGAGAAAAACATTGGTCTTGGGCCACATAGTGCCCACGAGGGTGACTGCTTCTGTCAATCACCCCCCTGTATAGAGACCAAGTATATGATTTATGTTGATTTCTCCAAAGTTACCCCAGAAAAACGATCTCTTCCCCATTCTTCACTTGGCAACTTGCCACCTTGTCTGATCTGTGTCCTCCTAGGTCTCAGTAAAAGCTATCCTGCGTGTGATGCTGGGCCCTTACCTCTCAGCCTCTCTTCATCTCTCTGCTTCATTCCCTCTTCATTTCTCTGCAAATCTCAATGGAAAACATATCTCTTCTCCCTTGCATATTTTTCTTAAATAATAAATAATAGCAAGAGAGAGGGGGGTATTGACTGGAGAACTGTATTATCTAGCACTATGCAGCATTTGGGAATAAGGTTGGGATGCACAAAATGCTCTCTAAACCTTATCTGTGGAGGGAATATTAGTACTGGGACCTCTGGATGGAAAATTAACTTGAATTTTATAGGCTTGGGCATCTTTATTGTTCAGCATGATAGTGATGGTTACCAATATTACCMGGCAGGAGGCATGTAACGAATGCCAGGAATATGAATGAGCAGGAAAACCTGCCTGGAAGCGTTCTTTCYGCACCTGACATATACGGCATGGACATTAAGTCATTTAGGGAAAACTTCATCACTAATGAATGTTTTCTCTGCCATTTTAGAGCTGTCTCCTCAGATTATTTTACACATAATGAAGAGCCAAAGCTCATTTTAACATTTGGTGCCTGTTAGCCAAATTTTCGTTCTCCATCTCTTTGTGTGATTAAACATTTATCATTTGTAATGTATTTCTCCCATTTCGCTGTGRCTCTCTGTGTACTGGGGCTCCTTCTTTTATTGATGAAATGACCTAGGCAGCTATGAAAGAGGATCTAAGAGAAGCGGAAATATGGCCAGATGGAGACAGAGTAGCTAGGGAGAACAAAGCACGGAGGTACAGAAACGCTGAGGAGTGGAGCCCTGTTGTGTGTATGTGTGTATATACRTGCACGCACACACACACACAGGSCGATCTGGCTACTTGCCTTCACTCAGTAAATCTAATCCATAATTTGAAATAACTCATTCAGTAGAATAACAAAATTAGAAATTGAGTGCTAGGACAGTATATTATTATATGTGCTGCCCAGCTCGCTTTCCCTCCACCTCCCCAGCCCCCACAGCCGCTTTGATTGCTTCCTTGCAGCTGCTGCTCTGGTTTAATTTATTGAGATGCCATTAGTCGGGAGGTGGAAGCAAAAACTCAACAGCCTGCTTGCRCTGGTTTTTGGAGCCTTGGCTTTGCCTTTTCCTTTCCACCTCCATCTCTCTGGGTTTTCAGCCGGGATGCATTTGAGGCTGTCCAACCGGTCCAAGCTACAGCCTCATGCACAKCTCAAAATCACAGTGGTTCTTCTTCGCCTATGGGTCCTTGACAAGGACCAGAGCCAGGGGAACGGGAACAARTAGGAGAGGACAGCATCATGGGTTAGCATGCATCCACACTCTTGCAGGGACACTGGAAATCAGAGGTGAGCAGTGTTGGCTATCGGGGTCCTTGTTGCCAATTTATGGGCCCTGGTAAGTCATGTAAACATGCCATCTCAGGTGGCAAGTACCACCACACTGCCTGGTGAAACAAAAGGGAAAGGAAATATCCACAGTGCATAGGTAACTTGCAAGGACTGATAGTGCCTGCAAGGTCAAGATCAGTGCCGAATGGATGCCCCTGCCTCCCTGCAAACATGGCCTGTTGTCATCAGCAATATGGAGCCAGAGTTTGAGATGCCTCTGGTTTAGATTAAMGCTATAATGTCAAATCACTGCTGTTGTTATTTCACACTGGCTTCATGTCTCTCTTTTGTTTCTCTCTAAATCGTTGAAGAAGAACCCAAATTCTCCTCTTTCCTGGTCATTTTTCACATTAGAGTTGTAGGTGGCTTGTTCCCAGGTTTTCCTAAGAGGGTCTGTGGGAGACTGGAGAACTGAGAAAAGTACTGTGTAACCATGATAMTGGAAGAATGAAACCACAACAGCTGGGCAAAGAGGAACTATTTAGGCAAGTTTGTTAAAACCCTGGTTTCTCTTACTGGATTTTCCCCAGATCTGTTCAACTCACCAAGCTGGGAGAAAAGACCGGGCAGAAGAATCTCTGCTCTGACCATTGCAGGGAAGAGATAGGAGGGCTGCTCCTAGCATCTGCCAGAGGGGCATCCCAAAAGCAGAAAATCAGGGACAGTAGAAGGCTCCTCAGCCATCCAGCTGCTCTGTTCTAACCTGCAAGAATCAAGTCCAAGATTTCAGAGTAGAAACRAACAGAAAAAGGAGAGTAGAGGGTAGATACAAAGTAGAAAACGGGAAGGACGATAAGCTTCTGGAGCTCTATTTTCTGYTGTTAAGGGGACATTAGCCAGGAACCTCTGCAAGTGTCCCTGCTCCCATCCTGCCTTGCAGGCTGCTCAGTCCTGGTTAATGTTGTAGCACACACGCACGCAAACACCCACATGCACTTGCGCTGACGTGATGCCAGGAAGSAGACTTTCAGAAGCCAACAAGATGAACAATTATCTTTTCGTGCAAAGCAAGGAGACCCACTTCTCCTCTCCCCAGCCATGTCCTGGCAATCTAATAAAAAGGGAGATTAGCCCCTCTTTCCTCTCTTGCGTCTCCTTAATGCTGTCTTTTATTCACACTTTGCAAAGCAAATAAACCAGCAAATTGCTTGCTTTAATGAGCTGAAATTAAACTCAGGCTGCTGATAAAATGCTTTCTCTCCTTTCTGTTATTGGAAAGGACTTGTCTGATAGGCAGTGTACAGGAAAGCAGAGAAAACACACAGCA
Organism: Rhea americana; assembly: GCF_003343005.1. Taxonomy (NCBI): domain Eukaryota; kingdom Metazoa; phylum Chordata; class Aves; order Rheiformes; family Rheidae; genus Rhea; species Rhea americana. The sequence continues at coordinate 1,662,348 of NW_028185039.1, read as the reverse complement.
GGAACCTTATTGAATGTCTTTGAGTCATTTACAGTCACTATTCCTCACCCCAGACACCTCCAATTAGACAAGGGAGGCATGTGGGTGATGAGAAGGCTACTGGGAATTAGCCTTGCMAGGTCTGTGGAGGGTCTGTCTCTGCTCTTGCCTCATGGGATGGTCCTGCTCTRTTAGCTAAAGCTCTACAGCGTGGGCTGCAGCCCACTACCTCTCTGGGGAGACAGTGACATGAAACACCACTTCTTCCAATGAAAAGGTTGGTCTGCCTCTGCTGGGCAATGCCAAACACAAGCTTGCCCAGAGACTGATCTGATGTTTTGGCTTGGGTCAAAATGGGACATAGGGGAGGTGGAATCAGTACCTACAAAAGAGAAGATGMCAAAATGCATCACTCCTTGCTGCCTGTGTTGTTTCAGTTCTGCAGGGCTTTCTCTGCCTGCAGGAGGTCCCAATAATGCACAAGCCCATAGAGGAAGAGCAAGGAGATGTTTGCACTAATGGACGCAGCAGGCAAGGAAAGCACCCTCCTTGCCATCCTGAAGAGACAACTGAGGCAACACATAGAGGATGGCTCTGCAGGCCGGTAGTACTGACCTACCCTTCTTCCATGRCTTTAGGGCAATACAAGAAGCTACAGTCCTGGCTGGTCCCTGTGACAAGGAGAACATGAAAATCCAGAGCCTACCTTATGATGGGAGGAGGGTGAAACTCTCCACCTGTGGCACCACACATCCTCTGGGATTTTCAGCCCCGACAAGGAGAGCTCAGAGCACTGTCATTCAGTCTCTCACCCCTCTGTGAAGCAGTGTCATTATCTCTCAGTACTGGAAAGGAGAGAAGTGCAGAGGTTAATTACTTCACCCAGTGCTGGGAGGCAGGTGGCAGCAGACAGCCCAGCACTTCAGCCCTGCCTCCCCATCAGCTGGGCAAGCAGCGAGGGGTGGGCAGCCAGCCTGCGATGCCCCAGGATCGTGGTCCCTCTTCCCTTCCACTCTAGCTCCAAGACTCCACCTGAAATGGGCTGTCAGGTCCTGCGCAAAAAGTCCCAGCAGAGGGAAAATATATGCTTACAAATGTGCTCCTGCTAGTGCTGCATGTACTGGTCCCAGAGATAAGTGTTGTTCACATCATTATTGCCAGTATCACTGTGGTGGTATGACAGTTTAAACTGGAATAGCAGTGTAAAAACAGGCTAAAGCCCAATTTTCTACCTCTGGGAAGGATGAGACCTGAGATTCAGCTGCCTTGTGCTCAATATCATCTCTTTCACCCAGACTTCCACTTTTAATAAACTGTTAAAAACTTGATTTCTCTGAGCTTTCTGCTAAATGTAGCTAAAGCAAGAGAGCAAGCTCAACAGGCACTGCAGAGCTGAGGAGACACACAGAGAGACCTACAAGTACCAGGCAAGGCCTCCACAGGCACATCATCTCCTTAGGAAGTCAAGCCAGTACATCTCACCCACACACATTGCACACCTGCTGCACAGTCCTCAGGAATGAGGGACTGCAAATCCTGCCCTCGTAGGGGACACCAGCGTGTCTGGTGTGTGATTTCCTTCGAAGACCTCAGCTCCACCCTGCAGCTGGTGGGGCAGTGCTGGAGGACAGAGTAGCAGGAGAGTCTCATGTGCCAGAGAGCTGACATGAGAAGACACCTTGTTATTCATGTAATGTAAACCCAGCTGTTCCACCAGGGAATAGACTCATTGTTCATGATCCGGAAAGAACAAATAAACTGTGTCACTGCTCATTATTAGTGGCCTATTTACAGAGGTATAAACTGTGAATGGTTAACAGGAGGCTCTGCAGTGAAACATGGTCTGCTTCATATACTGGTACTCATGGATGGAAAAGAAGCCTCTCTAGGATGACGGCAAGGGTATAGAGTCTGCTGCTAAATGCCCCTTGACAATCAGCTTTGCATGCAGGCACGCATCACGCATCACAGTTCCTTCATTGCCTAGGTACTGGGAAATGGTTTGGATACCAAGTTCTGGATTTACAAGATTATGCAGATCTAGTGAAAGGCAATTCAGTATAAATCCTGCCCCAGTTTCCTTTATGGATATGCAAGAAACCTCTAGTTCTTATCAACTGTATTTTCAAGGAGTGATGGTGGTGTCTTCACAGCTTCCTGTGGTCTGCCCTGGGATAAAAGACATTAGACACAGCTACCATTCCTACAGTATGAAGGACTTTCTAGGTAGGCCATGATGTTGGCTTCTCATTTTTGAGTAGCTCCATCTCTCCCAAAACACCTCACTGCAGCCCTTCTACTGGCCCAGAGAGCTCTCCAGCAGTAGAGATGTCTGCAGGTCATGTTTTTAACTTCTTTTTGAAAAACAAAGCCTGAAAGATGCTGAAGATCGTGCAGTTCMCTCCTCCCTACTTTTGCCTTCCTATTCCCCTAAGATATTATTAGAGGACGTAGAAGTGCTGTCCACAAATATTTATGTTCAGTCAAAAACCAGGAAAAGTTAATAGAAACAATGAGCAAAAACAGGAAAGTGTTTTTCTATTGCAAGTGAGGCTGCTGGCAGTCCTAGAGATTTCTTTAGCCAGAGGTTTGTGTCTAGTTAAGGCTCCTCCTGGTTTTCAAACTGGGCTATTTCTGGCTGGAGAGGGAAGATATTTTCCTCTCTTCTGCAAATACTCATGTTATGTCATTGGAAGGTTGAGAGCCCTCCCCACCTCTGCTCTTGCACACCCAGGAGGGAGAGACAGGTCCTGGGGACAGGAAGCAAGCATCAACTASAGACAAGAAAATCGGATGTTGGACAATCAAGTTTGTATGTTTTGTGATTAACCAGGGAATCTGCTGGTTGGTAGATTCTGAAACTACTATCCTGGTTCCCAGAAACTGCATAGGCACTTGATGCTGGACTTYTATCACATATACTGTGCAGCAATGCAGTCAGGAAGTCCTTGATCACCTCCACAGTGTCCTTATCATCATTCACTTCTGTGGACACCATTGCTATACACACCAGCACGTGAGACAGGATTCCCCTCAGCAAAGCTCTGCAGCATCAAGCCTACATCAGAGCAAGTTGTCTAGACTTCATTTGTTATCAGCAGAGGGGAACAGACACTTTTGGGACATCAATCCTCTCTTCCTAAGGTAGACACCTAAATAGGTCAGACAGATTGTGTCCTGGATATGTATTATCCTCACCACTGCCAATAACGTGACACTGGACAAAGTGCTCTGACGAGGAGGGCCTCCACACTCAATGACCACCTTCCCTAGAGCTACTGTTCACATGAGTGTCTGTGCTCAAATTAACCAAAGGCTCCTGGAAAGGTAGAAGCCAGAATTAGAAAGCAATCCCCCAACATTGCGAGGGTAGTTGGGCACAGGTGGTTACCTGAAAGCATCTCCAGTACCACTAAATGYTGATTGTCTCCCCTTTTTATTTAGTTTGTGCTTTTGTTTTGTGCAGGTGAGCCAAGTGACCAGGCACGGAGAACCAGATCCACAGAGTTAAATGGAGATGGAGCCCAGTGTTGCAATGGGCAGCAAAAAGAAAGCAAGGAGATGTACTGTAAAAAGTGAGTGGAAGGCTTGTCTCTAAGCCAGCGAGCCTCCTCTGCACAAGCACCTAACTTCATGACTTCCTCCGCAAGATGCCACAGGCCTAGTGATGCAGGACCGCCCTCAGCCACGCAGGCCTTAGTAGGAGCGCCTGGCCCGTGGCTGCCAAGTATCTCGGGCACAGAGGTCCACTTTTGCCACAGACACTTCCCTGCCAGCTGCAAGCCATGAGGAGAAGGGAAACAAGAGAAAAGCTGCCGAAGAAACGCTGACCCACACCCTCCTGGACCCCACCCCATTCCCCACCTCCAGCAGACCAAGGAACCCCTTCTCTCTGCTGCCCTTCCAGATGGCAGGTCGCCGGTGGGCCGCGACGTCAGCCCTGTGCGTGTGCGTGGCAGCCGTCTCTCTCCTGCACACTGGCGGGGTGCGGGCAGACTGCTGGCTCATCGAGGGGGACAAGGGTTTTGTCTGGCTGGCCATCTGCAGCCAGAACCAGCCCCCCTATGAGTCCATCCCCCAGCAAATCAACAGCACCATCGTGGACTTGCGGCTGAATGACAACAAGATCAAAAGCGTGCAGTACGCCTCGCTCAGCCGCTTCGGCAACCTAACATACCTCAACCTGACAAAGAACGAGATCTCCTACATCGAGGACGGTGCCTTTTCAGGACAGTTCAACCTCCAGGTGCTGCAGCTGGGTTACAACCGACTGAGGAACCTCACTGAGGGGATCCTCCGGGGCCTGGGGAAGCTGGAGTACCTCTATCTCCAGGCCAACCTCATTGAGTCTGTCACCCCCAATGCCTTCTGGGAGTGCCCCAACATAGTGAACATTGACCTGTCCATGAACAGGATTCAGAGACTTGACAGCAACACTTTTCGGGGCCTAAACAAGCTCTCTGTCTGTGAACTCTACAGTAACCCCTTTTACTGCTCCTGTGAGCTTCTTGGCTTCCTGCAATGGCTGGAGGCTTTCACCAACATGACACGAACCTATGACCGGATGCAGTGCGACTCTCCACCAGATTACACTGGCTACTACTTGTTAGGCCAGGGCCGGACTGGCTATCGCAATGCTCTGAGCATGCTCTCTTCTCTTTGCACTGGTGGCTCCTACACTGTGATCCCTCGTTTTATCCCTCCCAGATACCAAGTAACCACAGCGCCCTCTGAAAGCCCATGCGCCGAAGAGGAATGCTCCTCTGGTGATGGCACGACCCCACAGTTCTCCCTCTTCACGCCCATTGGTGAGACGGAGGTGCGCCCCAACATCCAGGTGAAGCACCTCAACCACAATTCAGCCGTCCTCACCGTGCAAATCCCCTACCCCTTCAGCAAGATGTACATCCTCTCCCAGTTTGAAAATGGCTTCTCCTCCATGATCACCAAGCTCAGGAAGAAGGAGGAGAACATTACCGTGAGCAACCTAGTAGCACAAAGAGATTACACCTACTGTGTGGTCTCGGTCCACCAATACTCCAAGTACAACCACACCTGCGTCACCATCACACCCACCAGACCCAACCGCAAGGAGCCAGTGCCCACCCCTTCCACCGCCACTCATTACATCATGACAATCCTGGGATGTCTCTTTGGCATGGTAATTGTCCTAGGCGTTGTGTATTACTGTCTCCGGAAGAGGCGCCAGCAGGAGGAGAAGCACAAAAAGACCCCTGGCAGCATGAAGAAGACCATAATTGAGCTGAAATATGGGCCAGAGATGGAGACTACCAGCATCACCCAGCTGTCCCAGGGACAGATGCTGAGTGGGGAGACGGTGACCCGCATCCCCTACCTACCTTCTGCTGGAGAAGTTGAACAGTACAAGCTGATTGACACCAGTGAGACCCCCAAGGCCACCAAGGGCAACTACATGGAGGTGAGGACGGGTGAGCAGCCCGAGAGGCGAGACTGTGAGCTCTCCTTGCCGGACACCCAGAGCTCTGTGGCTGAGATCTCTACCATTGCCAAAGAGGTGGACAAGGTGAACCAGATAATCAACAATTGCATCGATGCCTTGAAATCTGAGTCCACCTCCTTCCAAGGGGTGAAATCAGGGGCGGTCTCCACCGCAGAGCCTCAGCTGGTGCTCTTGTCTGAGCAGATCCCCAGCAAGCATGGATTCCTGTCCCCTGTCTACAAGGAAAGCTACAACCACCCACTCCAGCGGCATCACAGCATGGAGGCAGCCCCCAAACGGTCCAGCACCTCTTCTAGCGGTTCCATTCGGAGCCCCAGGTCCTACCGTTCTGAGGGATCGGGACACAAATCAGAAGCCAAATACATCGAGAAGACATCCCCCACCACCGACACCATCCTCACTGTGACACCGGCCGCRGCCATCCTGCGGGCAGAGGCGGAGAAGATCCGGCAGTACAGCGAACATCGGCACTCGTACCCTGGCTCACATCAAGGGGAGCAACATGACAGCATGGCAGGGCGAAAACCCTCTATCCTGGAGCCTCTGACGCGTCCTCGCCCCAGAGACCTGGCCTATTCCCAGCTCTCRCCTCAGTATCACAACCTGAGCTACACCTCCAGCCCAGAGTACACCTGCAAACCATCGCACAGCATCTGGGAGCGCTTCAAACTCAACCGCAAGCGGCACAAAGACGAGGAGGAGTATATGGCAGCCGGCCATGCCCTACGCAAAAAGGTCCAGTTTGCCAAAGACGAGGATCTTCACGACATCTTAGACTACTGGAAGGGTGTCTCTGCCCAGCAAAAGTCCTGAGTCCTCACAAAACTCGTGACTTAACACACTAACTGGACCAAAATAAATCCACAGCAGCTATTTTTATTCAGACTGTCTTTGAAGCAAACAAAAATAAATGAATCAATAAAAATAAAAGAGAGAACAAGTTATGGAAATTATAAATATTCTATATAATATATAAAATGAAATATTGAAATGTTCTCACGGTGGTGAGACACACACCAAATTTGAACACAAAGAGACTTTAAAAATCAAACAAACTATGGAGTGAAATTTTGTTTTATTTTGTTTTTTTTTTAAAAAAAAAGAAAAGAAAAATTGAGTATAAAAAGAAAGTGAAAGAGCGAGCAGAGAGCTGAGGTCTGGCATTTCCCAGTACTGCATTGCATGAGTCCCTATTCCGTGATTTTGTGGATTCTTTGTGCAGAGTTTGTGTTCTTCCTTCCTTCCCTTCCAAAATCAACAGCAACAAAAACAGCAACAAAAAACCAAAAAAAGACCAGAAGGAGATCCACTCTCTGGGCTGTTTTTGCAAACAGAGTCTTCCAGTTTAGACTTTCACCCAGTCGAAGGCTCGTTCACATTTTCACTCACTGAGAGGTTTTACCACGCATTGCATTGTAAACTGAAGTCATTCGATTGTACAGAGAAAATTTCTATATTTGCAATGTTTGCTGTATAATGAGAAAGAGAGAGGAGAAAAAAACAATACTACATCTACTAAAAATATATCTATATATCTATATATCTATATTCACCTGTTTGTACCAGGTTTTAATCATGGATTTTAGAGAAAGAGATGGAGTTTGGTTTGAAGAACCTTTTTTTTTGTAGGTTGGTTGGTTGGTGGGATGAGGGGAAATTTATAGTGTGTGGGTAAGTGGGGGGGGACGCAAGTGGGTTTCTAAGTGTTTGGGTTCGGCTTCTTCCAATATCCGTATRCATCCAAGTTCTGGCTGCTTCCAAGTGGACTGAGAAGAAAAGGCACGTTCCCCTAGGAAAGGCGAATAATCCCTGTCCCTGGGGACAGTGGGGAGGAGGGAGCAGCCCCACGGAGCACAGGGAGCCTTTGGGACACGTCTTGCTCCCATGGAGCGCTGCTGCCCACCTCCCACCACTGGAGACAGAGTTTGCTTTGAACACCAAGCAGAGTAGTGAGGAACAGGCCAAACTGGGAGGAAAAAAAAAATCTGCAAAAAGCAGTAGGGGAGGAGTAAAGCTCCAAATTACACATATATATAATGCAACAAAGAAAAAAGAAAAGAAAAAAGGAAAAAAAAATCACTCTACTTTTGCCCCCAAATCATAAGGCTCCAAGTTCAAGCCCTCCCCTCAACGCTGGCTGGTACTTGAGGCTGACGAGACCAAGGGGCAGAGCCACGTAAAATGTACCAGCCTGCAAATCAGCATTAACACACAGCTTATCCTCCCCATCTCCAGGCCAGGCGCTTTCCAAGGCTGCAGCGGGAATGCGGGAGCCCCGGTCAGCACGTTCCCCAAGCTGCAGCCTGAGCCCATGTCAGAGAGAGGACAGCCGCCCCGTGCTCGAAACTCTGCTGCTTTCGAGAGGGTTTCTGCTGCATCTTGAKCTCCTTGCATGGACATCGTTAGCCCAAACAAATGTGCACCAGGGCCCAGGAACAAGGCACATCCCATCTTGTTATTTCRATATTTCAAAGCGATTTTGACAGGTATTCTTGCAAAAGGTTACATTTGTTTGGAAAGGAGCTGAGCAAGGCAGACATGGAGTGGGATGAGGAGCACGCGAGTTCCTTCCCTGCRGTTATTTGTGCAGACGACAGACCATTAGCAGGGTTTCATAATAAAAAAGCGCAATTTCCCCAGCAAAACCGTCGCTATTCATAAGTAAAGGTGGGTTTCTTCATCTCCTCCAGGCACCCCACATCCTTCCCATGGCATGCAGCTCCTCAGGGCTGTGTCTTGCTCCCAAGGGGAGCTGAGAAATGTTCCTCCCATCCCACGTGCTGTGGCCATCCCCTGCCCGAATCTCAGCTGCAAACACCGAGCCGCCACCATGTGCCCCACCGAAGTCAGCGCCTGTATCTGCTTTGGAAATGACATCACSATCTTCTCCAAAGCAGCCACGAGTGAGGCCACAATTAGCAGAACATTGCGGTTGTCCACAAAGGCAGGAGCGCTGTCACCAGGGAGTTCAGCCTCTCACCTGGGGCAAGACACCTTGTTTCCCTCTGCCTCTGCTTCCTCMTCTGTGAAACACTTCCCTGCAGCACCAAGGGGTAGGATGGTTGGGGGAGGCTCAATTAATTAATTGCCTGTTTGCAAGGCCCATTTAGCCCCTAGAATAAAAGCCGCTACAGCAAGGCAATGTTGTTAGTGGTATAAAACAGTGGGGGCAGATGAAATCAGAGCCTGATTCTGGTTTCACACACGAAATTTCACTAGTCAGAGACCAACAGAGAGCAGTGCAGGAAATGTGAGACAGCAGCACCTTTCTAAAGGAAGCCCTTCTCTGACACAAAGTCCCTGTAAGTACAGAGGAGCAGGGTTGGGAAAGTCCCTCCCCGAGGAGAGGCAGCTCGATACCCCTGTCTGTGGGGATCTCTGTGGGTTTTCGGGAGCTTCCACTCGCTCCTCAGATAAGCATGCAACAGCCATGCTGCAGAGCAGTCTCCAGCCAAACCAGCCCTCCTCACCGTCCCTCCTCAAGGATCCCCTTGGGACCCTTGGCTAAGCAGCCCAGGGTATGCAGAGGCCACCACGCCATGTCCTGGTAGCAGTCACAGCAGTCGACCTGATGAGAGCTGCTCCCCTCATCTCCAGTACTCTACACCATCCCCCAAACCACATAGCTGCAGGTGCTGGCACTTAAAATGAAGAAAAATAACCCCACGGCTCAATGATGGGGGTGCAGCAAGAGCGGAGAGCACTGGGCTGTGCAGACCCCTCCGTGGGCACGGGGAGAATTTCACCGGCTGGGAGGTGTTTGCTGCTTTTCTTCTTTTTGTTTCTCCTAATCATCTACCAAACCTCTTGAGTTGCTTCCCCAAAGAAGAAATGTATCCTGCCCAGCCAGGTTGGTCCTATCTGCCCACAGCTCCGAGTGCACCCGAAGAAAGCAGGTGGACCCCCACGTCCCACCGCAGGAAGGAGGTGCAGGAGTAGCTGCAGGTGCCCACATAAAAGTTGCACCGGACTGATGAGGAGGAGGGAGGCTAGTGCAAAGCTTCCTCCCTCGCTTTCCCCCGCCGGAGCAGGGAGCAACACGTGGGGAGTCTGCACAGCAGGCGACCCTGGCAGCGGCCTCGGCTCTGCCACCGGAGAGGAGAGGGGAGCAAAGRAGGGAGGGGAAAAGAAAGGGAGCGAACGAGTGAGATGAAAGGCAAAGGAGATGACAGCGTGAGTCGGGGAGGCAGGGGGAAGCAGAGGGAGCCGGAGCAGCTGTGCCGGCGCGCGGGACAGGCGGCCGTCTCCCGAGAGGCCAGCGAAGGCAGCGAGCAGCGCTGCTCTGGGAGTGATTTTAAGAGAAAGCAGTTGTTCGCCTGCGGCGATGAAATGGAGAAAAGGAGCGGAGGGATCCAGCGCCGCTTGTGCCCCGAGCACTGGGAGGAAATTGCACCATTGGAGGCACCAGGGAGGAGGGGTCCTGCCCAMTCCCAGGATATATGGGCTCCTTGAGGGAAGCTGTCCGCGGCCTCCCCGGGGTGCAGCCGCAACGAGGAGACGATGCCAGCCCGGGTAGCCCCRAGGAAAGGAGCACCCTGGTCCTGCACCTTCAGGCTGCCTGCAAGACACAGCACGTGGCGGGTGGGATGGGGAGCAGAGACTCAGACCCACCCTGGGCAGAGCTGGAAATGCAGCTCAGACCTGTGGCCCCGCAGAGGTGCTGGCCGTGGCGCTGATGGGACACTGCTGCAGTGCCCAATGGGGCTGCGCCCTCCAAAGTTCAGCTATTTCCACTATCAGTTCTCCTCATCTATCCAGGCATCTGCTGCAATCCTTGGACCTTCTCTCCCCTTCCAGCCCTTTAAGCAGCCCCCTTATCCTCTCCTCTCTGTTCACACTCCTGTTAGCCTGTCTACCACCTTATAGTGATCACTTAGAAACCCCTCTCCCCTGGTTAGGACCATGGTATGGTTATGACCCTTGGGCCATAAGTAATGTGGATTCTGCCTGAATTTCTCAGGGTTGCAAAACAGCTATTGTTTAAAGGACCGTTCTTCAAGGGAAGAATCAAGAACTGTAACTAAAAATATCCTCCCCTAACCTCTTCCCCAGCATCTCCCATCAAACACGGACAGACTCCTGTTGGAGAATAAATCAAACTCACAGCTCAATACTCACTCCAGGCTAGAGTCCACAAAGAAGTCTGCCACAGATTGCAAAGTCTTTGTCACATCTAGAGCCCAGATGTATTTTTTAAAGCCTGTAAATTAGGACAGAAACATCTCCCTACAGACAACATCACTTCCGAGCCAGCATTCCTGAAGGCATCCACCTGCCTTTGTGTGCAACTCGAATTTGTCTCCATGCTTTTCAAAACATGCCCCACGGGAAGTGCAAAGTCCATGGGTGGTAACATGGGGCAGCCCAAAGATTGGCATTGCCTAGTGATTGCTGCCAGGCTAGATTTCTGTCTAAGCATGGGAGACTGGGAAGCACTTCAGCTGCCACCTCAAACAACAGGGAGTTTGAGAAGGGATGTGCTAGCCCTGGAGCTGGTGGGCATCTGCTTATCATAGCCGATGCATGTTGGAGGTGTTGTTTCTTCCCCTAGTCRTGCCTCCTGCATGAGTTTGCCACAAAAGTGGGTGCAAATCCTATGGAAAGGCATCTGCTAGGAACTGGAGGAGGCTGTAAGGGAGGGAAGTGCTCCGTGGCCGTCCCACAAACCACAGTGGCAGCCAGCCCACGCCGACTCTGCTCACATCGAGGCTGGTGCTGAAGGTTGCCCCAACTCAGGAGGATCCCACTGCAGTACRGGTGCCTCCTTCACTACACAGAGAAACAACGCTGCTGTCCCAGTGGTACGGACTTGTTTGCTGGGCTGTTTGCCGTGCTGTAAGCCCCTCAGCGGCCTCCCCTTGCCCATCTCTCGAGCTGCTCTGTGGATACAGCCAGGGATGGCAGCGGTCCAAGCATGGGGGCTGGTGGCCACATTTCCAGGGCTTTAAGTGCCACCAGAGCAATGGCACCTCCAGCCCCATGAAGGATCATGGGACAGCCTGTGGCGCCTCTTTCAAGCTCAGCTTATTCCACCCCCCCCCCCAAAAAAAAATCCCTTCGCAAAAGCTTCTCAGGCTCAAGGCAGGATGGACTGCTGTTTATCGGATTTTTCTCTGAAGTCCAGTCCAGGCACTGGACTTTTCACCCCAGCCCTATTCCCTGTTTCTAGCCAGTGGCTCCCCCAGGTTCTCACTGGTGGCACATGTTCCTGCAGCTCATGGACAAGGCGAAGGAGCACCTGCACAGTCCTGCAGGCTGCAGTTCCCAAACCTCACAGCTCCCTGTGGTCTCACTGTAGCAGTGCCCAGAGGATGTGTGGGGCCAAGCAGATAGCTGGTGGCAGGCAGGATMCTGGGCACAAGCCCCAGTGACCCTGACCAGCTCCTACTGCCTGCATGCTCCTTTGCTCTCAGCAGCCCWGGCTCCAAACCTCCCTCAGCATCACTCACCCCTGCTTCTCAGTCAGCCCTTCGTTGAACTGGGGCTRGCTTGGTGAACCAACACCTCTGTCGCCCAAGGCTTCCCAAACTCATCACAGTGGTGGATGTGGTGCTATTAAAATCAGGAGCTGGAGCCTAACCCCCTTGGTCATGCTTGTGCTGCAGCCTGGCTCCCTTTCGAGCTCCTGAGCAATAAATCATCACATTTGAATGAGAAGCAGGTTAGCAGGGTTGGGGGTAGGGGAGACAGTGGGATGAAGGTTTCTGGCCCAGTCACATGAGTCATTTGGGGAAGGAGGGGTCTGGGGGGGGACGGGGCCCTGGCTAGGTGCAGCGCCGTGCTGCTGGGCAGCCCCGAAAGCAGCAGATCGATGAGGGTGATTGAAGGCAGMGCGTACTGCGATGGTCTATTTTTAGCACAGCCGGCAGAGCGGGAGTTTGGGAGCCCAAGTTAGAATTTATTTACATTTCTGAGCGCTCATCAGGGTGAGGAATGACAATGAGGGGAAAGCRATCCCAGCAGCGTGGCCATAACCCTGCATGCACGGTGGCACTGACGGCAGGGAGCAAAGTGGCCCTGTTCATGGCAGCRCTGCCACAGATAGCCTGGCTCTGCGTGGTGGGGACGGGTGCAGACTTTCTGGGCAATCACATGGTCCGCTTCCTTCTCCTCCTGCCTAGGGACACGTGCCCCATCCCTCTTACACACCCAGGGGTGTACTGGGAGGGACGCTGAGCTGGGCTGCTGTCCATCATCTCACTCCATCCTGCCCATTGGTGCTACCACAGGCAGCAATCACCACAGCCAATTTCTGCGGTTACTACTTAACCCAAGTTCTCCTGGTAGCTTTCATCTTAGCTGGCTCCAAAATCTGTGTCATTGCACAGGGATTTCATGGTCTTTCTTCTGAGTAAGGAACTATCCATGTCTCACCCATATAAAACTACAGGCTTACCACTGTGGGTCTCACGCTTGTTCTTCCTCAACACATCTGGAGACAAGATTGTTCTTCAGAGCCCTGTATYAGACCTTTCACTTCATCACCAAATTGCTGCTGCCAGTTGACACTCCAAGGTGTTTAAACTGGCTAAATCACCTGTGGGTGTGCTCACTGGTGCCAGAAAATAGCTTATGCATGGCTTGTAACAGTGACTTTACTTTTACCTGAATTTTCTTCCACTCTGATTTTTCACATCTCCTTTGTATCGTATCCTCTGTTTCACCCCTCTAAGACAGATCACCAGCACCGTCAAGAAGCTGGGGCAGGTCATCTGAACGCCACCTTCAGAGTTTTGCAGGGGCAATGTTATTCTTTCCACGGGCTCATTAGAAATCAGAGGTTGTCTCTTAATCCAGTACTGATCCTAACTCACTTTAACCTTTTGAAACAGAAATTCATAGTTTGGTCACGCTAGCAATTTTATCAGGAATTCTGAATTCTTTTACTGTGACAGTCTATTGCCCCTTTGTTAAACCCAGGAACACTAGGCATGCTGATTTCTACTTTGTTTCCCCTGGTATTTAATGAAGTGAAACTATCTAATCCAGAGGGAAGCTAATTTTCTAGACGCAGTTTCCTCCGCATAAGGAATAAGAACACACAGAAATAGTGGAGATGTGGATTTTCACCACGGGGGGAGAAGCAAAGTAGGATGCTAGATTATAAACTAGCTTTGCTGCCCTTTAATTTGGTCTAGATTGGAGGTGTAAGTGCCTGTTTCCCTCCCTCTGGAATTTCTCATCTATCCTTCCAGAGCAATCAAAAGAGCCTGCCAAGTCTGAGTTTGTGTGCCTGTTTAATAATTAAATGGGAACATTAATGACACCAGGTGCTTAGTTGTTCCTGTGTGTGCTGATGGCCTCTCACATCCCACCAACATTTGGTTTTTCATGCTCAGCTCAGCTGTCTGGAAATAGCCATTTGCTGCTCACCTTTACTTGCCTCATCATTAAAGAGCTCATTAATGTACTCCATCCTTGCTTTCTTTGGGACTAAAAGATTTCCATTTCTATCCTTTATCAGATTTCTTACGGTTTATATCTTCTTCTCTTGTCACTGTGCTATGCCCTTTTGTAATGAGCTCTTCTCTCCTAGTCCATCTTCTCTATTAAGCTACACAAGCACTGTCCCACATGTTGCCTTACTCATCTCCTGGGCTCTCTTTTGGGTTTGTCATATTTCTCTGCAATGGTTTCCAGCTGTGAAAGGAAGTGAGCAGCCCTACACAGCAACATCCACTCCTTCCCTCCCACCCCTTTTTCTGTCCTTGCCCCTCTCCACCCTTGCAGCCAGCCCTCCAGTCCTAGCCCTGGTTCACCCCGCTGCAGTGTCCAGCCTCAGCATCCTCCTCCATCCTTGCAMAGGCCCCTAATCTGCTTCAGCTGACCTTCATGACAGCAAAGGGACTCCTCAAAGTTTCTGCGCTGTATCTGCAGCTTGTCTCTGCTAGTGGCCTCTTGAATCCTTTYCTGACTCGCAGCATTGCTTTTACACAGCAGAACTCTCCTTGGGCATCTCCTGCTCGGCAATCAAGAGCTACACAGCCCATCTGACTGGTAGGAGGCCTCTCTGGGCACCACAAAAGATGTGATCTCGTAAATAAACACTGGTGCTCTTCACACAGTGCAGCTAGATTAATTAATCTCATTTCACATTATTTATAGCCATTCCACAAAGTCTCCCAATCCCCATTAGGACTTAAAATCTGCTTCTCCCAAASTGCCCACCTTTCCCACCTGAAAGTTGCATTGCAGTAAGATTTGAGGACCTGAAGCAGAGCAGAAGGCATTGGAAGAGCAGCTCCAAGAGACTGTCAGACACAGCAAACCCCTAGCTAAGCAGCTGCAGGGTGTAAATGTAGGTGAACCATCTACCACTGTCAATCTGAAATACCCTGCATGCATTAGGCTCGGTTCAAGCTGACAAAGAGCTTGCTTGCCCAGAAGCTCATCTGTTCTYTTTCCAGCAGTCTCAGGTGTTGTAATAAGCGGTATTACCTCTCCATACAAACCTTATCTCAATTATATTCTTAGATCCTTCTGGCTGTAACAACACTACCACCCACTACAGAGTTCACACACATACATCTCTGCCTGGGAAATCCCAGCAGAAACGTGGCAACCCTACGCACGAGAAATCCTTCAAGTGCTGACAGCTGACAAGCCCCAGAGCTGCTCCACAGCCTCCTCCAGCCTTGCAGGGTGATCCCTGCTCCTAAAAGACGATCACATGCAGATGCTGAGGCTCTGACTAAGACACGCACTGAGAGGCTGGAGAAGGGATGCTGGGGAGAGCAGGCATGTTGCAYGGCTGACTCAAGTCTGTTTTGATGGTGAAGGTCACTGCCAAGAAGGAGGGCAAGCTGCAAGATCCTGGGCTAGTTTCTGATTTCCCACGGGTCTCAACTGCAGCTTGAATTTGCCACTGTCCTGGAGACCAGATAGCAGCTTATGGCAGAGCCATCATGAGAGCCTGGAAAAGGCAGAGAGGGAGGTCCTGGAATAGAGCTGGGGCTACCCCTCACYGCTAGAGATGGTTGAACCTTTTTGGCTGTGATTGCCAGGCTCCCCTGGTCTGGAGGCCTGGGGATACCACTGCCCCAGAGTACAAGAGCATTACAGAAGGGAGCTAGAGCAGATGACCCCACAGGGTCCTTTCCCATGCTTTTGTTTGTTTGTTTGTTTGTTTGTTTGTTTGTTTGTATTCACATTTTTAGCAAGTACACAAAGGTTAAATAGGAAGCAAGATGGTATTCTCTCTGCCTACCAAGGAGCTCATAGGAGTGAAGCCAGAGGACAAACGTTCTGGAGAAGACTCTTCCTGGCTTGCCCTAGTGAAGAACTAGATTGCTGATCTCTGCTCCAGAGCCTTCAGGAGAAGGGCTGGATCCATCCTTTGGGTGCAAGATCTGAGCCAGTCCCACCTAGCCTTTAGCTCAGGGGGGTTTTGCCATCTTTGCAAAGCCACAGATGTACATGGCCAGAGATTTAYGGGCGAGATATGGTACTTCAGCTGGGGCACCAGGTCACAAAGTCTGCCTTCAGGTAGATGATCTTTTGCCCTTTCTCAAAGAAAAAGAAATCAAAACAGCCCAAGGCATCATAGGAAGATACCGGCAAGTGGGAAGAAAAGGGAAAGGTTGCAGGGGGTYCCCCCCTTAAGAAAGATAAATATGCAATAGCAAGAAGAAGCCAGAGGTCAAAGTGTCTGTGGGGAACAGATGTGGATGAGATGATTTGGAGAAGCCAAAGCAGAGCTGAAACAGGTGCTGGATCCAGAATGAGTGCTGTTTCAGCCCAGGATTGAGAGGCAAAGGTTAGGATTGAGCTTGCAGAGACCTGGAAACCAAGGAGGTGACTGAATTGTAAGTGGCACTGCATTTAATTGGAGCAGAATGCATGAAACGGGATAACGTAATTGGAAAGGTTATTTAAACTGAGTATTCAGAGGGAAAAAATAAAACATTGCAGGGAAAATAATAATACTTAGCACTTCTAATGTGCTTAGCATCTTCAAAACCTGGTCAGCCATTAACTGATTGCRCCTCTGCTAAGTCCAAAGGCTAATAAAAAGGGATGGTTCATTTAGTTATTTCACAGCTGAGCTTCTCAATAAGAAATAAGGAAAAGAATGCTGCTTTCTAACATGCTAGCAAATAAATACTTGGAAGTTGGAAGTACAACAAGATCCCAGCACATTCAGTCAGAACTTTCCAGACAGCTACTTCTTTGCTCACTTAGCATTTGTCCAGACCAGATCCAGATGTTACAGGGAACCTTGCTGGAGATTCGGCTCAGGAACATATCACAGATGGGCCCAACCGCTGCCTTTAGAGCCCAGGTCTCCAGCAGTSCTGAAATTCACTGTCTCTTGCCTGGGAACCACCTGTGAGCTAGTCCCCGCACAAGCACAGTCTGGAGCTGATGCTGGAGGCCCCAGGGGACACAGGGCTACTCTTCACATGCACAATTTGCTGTGCAAGATCAAGCACAGCAGCCTTCCCCAGGCGCCAAGCAGCTGCCTGGTCGGCAATGCCTCGGGGACACCAGCGTGTGCGCGTGCAATCCTGCTGATGGATGGAGCAAGTGATTCATGCTCAGGGGATACACCAATTACCCAGCCCTGCTCTCTCTCATCTTGGCAAACACCGCGGCTGGAGGGACCAGGCAGCTTTTCAAACTGCAATAAGAATTGAGGTATTTTATGTTTGTTTTATTTAAAAAGTAAACAGTTCTTTGTGTTTGATGAGCAAGCGATTTTGTAAACACTGCAGAGAAAACAGACTACACCGTTGCACCTCAGTAATTTCCAGCTTGTTTTCTCCACAGTAGCAGAAAAGGAGCAGGTAAGAGCTGTGTCATAAATACTCCAGACTAGTTGTGGGTAGCTGAGGGTCTGGAGGCTCCTCCCATTCAGGCCAAAGGGCTCTGGTAACAGCAAGCTGTGTAAAACTGTCTGGGATGAGGAAATTCTGATCAGGATGGAGCCTTCAGCCCACCATGTGTCTAGCCACTACAAGGGCAAGTAATACATCCTTCAAAGACCAAGTCCTGCAAGAGTTTTCATATTGTGCCCTGAGTGCAGAGTCAACCATCCAAAAATATCCAGAGAAGTCTGCCCAAATCAATATCACACCTCCAAATGCTGCCCACCACATAGCCGTGGGGCTGAAAAATCCCTTTTCTCATACTGTCTTTGTTCCCCCCAGTAGYAAAGTTCATTTATGCCTAATCTGAAATGGCTGTCACTGAATTTTGGTGCTTTGAAAATGGCTGTCAGCTTGCTCTTTGGATGTATCGTCTCCTGACCCAATTTCTCCTGTAACACCCACTTTACGATGTTCTTGGCCTTAGCAGCTTAGACATCCACAGAAGCATAGGCCTCATCATTTGAGCGTTGATGCTCAGTCACCCCAATATAGGTGTCCTTTCTTGGTGCACTGAAACTCCAGGSACTGCTTTGCAAGGCCATGGGTCACCCAGAGACTCTGCATCAGGTCTCMCAGTGCTATACTGACAAGGCGTCTCCATGGGGCTAGTCACTTCGGCTCCACATCTGGGTCGCACCACCCATCCACGGGCCATCTAAGACCTCTAGCTCACCGACAAGCTGTTCAGGCAGGGGCTGGAAGAGGGCAATGCCTTACACATAGTCTGGCCCACTTCCTGCAGCAGAAAATAGCTCCTAGAAGACACTGGGGAGTTATTCCTCCATCTCACTACTGGGTGATCAAACAGGGGTCCTGCCTTTTTACGGAAGATGTGCACAGTATTTGTCCCTGAAAGCATTCACTGCATTTAAATATTGCCCCCAGAGCAGACCAGCACCGTAAGTTGAACTCAGCTCTCCTGGGACAAATCAACCAGTAGCAGTGCCATGACCAGWAGACAGAGTTTGAAGGAGTTCATGTTCTCCTGTCTTTTTGCCGCAGCCACAGCCTCCTGCCCTCTCAGCCGTGGCTGTAGGGGATCACCTTTTCTTTCTGTTTCAGGTTTCCTTCATGTTAAGCGAAACGTTCCCTGTCTCAGTTCCTAGCACGGCCCCACAAACCAGTGGCTAGGAGGATGAGCTGGGGTGAGAACAGGAGGATGTGAGCAGGGATTCCCTAAACCAGTGTTACCACTAAGCATGTCTCCCCTAAGAGGAGTTTTGCCTGAGTGAGTCAGACAGGGTTAGGACCTCAATGATTTATAGTGCAGGATGCATCTTCCTGGTCGTCTGAGGGACTTGGGGAAGATGCTGAATACAGAGACACCAGTAGCCTTGCTACATCTCTAACACAGATTTCTGAACAGAGGAAATTTGGGATGCAATGTGCTAACGATGCCATGCTACCTTCTGCTAAATGTTCACGTATAACCAGGCAGTAGATATATGGATTGTGCAAGATACTGATTCTCCTCTGCCTGTTCCTGGCATAACGAAGCCCAATGGGTGTGTATAAACAAAGAAAGCATCACTCTCACTGGACCTCATGCATCATTTATATCCATCTTTTCCATGGCACAAGAAACATTTACATATGCCAGCATTAATTCCAAACGCCACTTCAAAGCCATCTCTGTCTAATGAACCCCATGCGCTGTGCACAGCAAATTCCACCCGAAAAAATAATTAGCAACACACACCACCAGAGCATTACAAGGGAAACGCAGCACACCACCTGCTGAAGAAAAATGAATGCCTGATTTATTTATTTTTCCCACTTTTTAGCAAGATTCAGGCTCTGACTCAATGCTGTGTTCTCTTCTGGTCTTTGTGGAGTGCTGGGGGGGTGTCATGTTCCCGCTATGCATTCCAGAATATGGATATGTTTGAGCTGGGGGTTTTAATGTATTTTCTTAGGTCATGATTGTACAGAGCTAGGCAAGACCCTGCTATTTTCCCAGTGCTAGGTGGGCCAGCTGGGATTTACAGTGCAGTAGTCTGCAACCCTTCCTCAGAAGTCACCAGGGTTCCTGGTTTGCAGGTGCAGAGTTGCCCCCAAGCCGAGCCTTGGCTGATGGTTGGGAGCAGTAAGCGAAGCATGGAGCCTCACCTCAGCCTGACATGCCTGAAGAGCCTTTAACTCCTGATTATCACCAGCCTAACTGAGAAAAAGAGGTGGAGGTGAGATCAGGAGATGAAGTCTTGAGTGACTATACCAGCTATGGTTATGCTCTTCCCCCTGCTCCCTTCCATCCCGTGCAGTACACTGCCCCCAGGGTGTTCATGATGTGGACGGCTCAGGGAACACACCTACCTTTATTAACACCGTTTCTTAGACCTGCCTCAGAGCACTTGTCCCACTCATATCAAGAGGAGCAGTATGTTTTAGCAGCAGGCTCAGTACGGGTGGCAGGAAGGCTCTACACTGGCACTGCCACAGGAGCCCCAGGTCATGAGCCCCCTGGTAGCAGGACAGTTGCTGAAACTGGGAGGTAGCTGGAGGTGCAAGGGGGACCGACCTGTGCTGGGGTGATGCTGGGATCCCGGGCTCCCCCTAGGTCCTGTCATCCTGGAACACAAGCRAAATATTCAGTGGGATGCTGGTCTTGGCCAGACACACTACATTTCCAGTGCGAGTCTCCAGTACACAACCATGCCAGTCAAAATGTCAGTCTCTGTCTTGCTAGGATGCAAAGAGTTAAACTGCTGTTCCTATGCAAATTAGGCTTAATTAATCCTTTTCATCAGTTGCAAATATACCTTCTGAACCYTATTAAAAACATGAATATGCAAATTCAGACCTTTTTTAATACTCATTTTCAAGGACTTGGAGTCAGGCTTGATTATTCGATTCCCGTTAACAGCCTGTAAAACTTGATGCAAAATTTAATTTCCATTTTAAGTTACCCCCCAAAAAAAGAATCTGTTGGTAATTAAGCTAATTACAGTGTTACACTAAAGAGGAGACAAACAAGGAGGACAAGATCATTCATTGCATTTAACACCAGTAACAGGACTTGGGAACTGTGCAAGGCCAGAGTTAACAGTGAAGTCAGGAAACAGCAGCAGTGGAAACAGGGCATGTGTGCGGAGGCTGGTGCTGATGGAGGGACCCGATGCCTTCTTCACCCTAGGAAAGTCTCTCCTTCAACCCTGTGAGCCATCCTCCTCCTCTRGGCAGGGCTGGGCCCCCTGTGTGTACCCTGGGGCTGTCTCAGTGTAAGGGAGAGAAGGGAGGAGGTGCAGCCCAGCCGGCAAGGAGACATGAAGGCTCCACCCAGGGCAYGAATGAGGTTGTGTTAGCAGCCATGGATTCTGGACAACCTGCAGCACAACCTATCTACCAGAGCAACTGGGGCTGYGCATCCCATGCAGGGGGAGATTTCCACCAGCCTGAGTAACTTCATCRTATCATAAACGCATGTCTGGGATGTAGTGGGACAGTTGACAATCAGTAGCACATTAGAGGTGACAGGTCCTGCAGGCCTCCAGCTGATAGAGCCAAGACGTTCCACTTACCCTACAGGAGAAGACCCATAACGCCCCCACTCTGCAGGAGACACTTACTAACCACTGCTCTTCTCCTACCCTGCAGTACTTTCCAGTGCACCACAGCCATATGAGGGACAGAGGTACAAGATGTGACTCTCTGGAAGCTCCTGGCAATGGCCAGCGTATGCTAGGAGGTGTAAACCAAACCTACCTGTTCCAGTCCGGCAATATGCTGTGTTAAAATGGAGATACTATGCATCTGTTGTGCTTAGATCTGGCTTCTCCCCCCTGCAGCCACTGGTGCACCAAGGGGTCCTACCAGTGCAGGAAGGCACCAGGCCAGCTCACTCTAGCAGTGAGGGCAGCCAGCTAGGACAAACATCCCTCTGYGGTCACACACCAGGCGCCGGAGAGTCAGGGCCTGGTGGCTCCAAATTTGCCTGTCAACCTTCCCCTTCCTCCCAGCTCTGCCTGTATGTAATTAAAAAAAAARGCTGCTATAGACTGTTAATTATGGTTTACCACAGCAGTGATCCCTTAAAATCAATCATTAGCATGCCTGAGATCTCTTTTGTATTTGGCATACTCTAATGAGTTAGTGAAGTTAACGAGCGATTTGTTACAGCTACAATCCTCAAYGTCATGTTGGGGTTGGTAACTAACTAGTGGCAACACACGATGCCGGCTTGCCTGTCGCCATATCTTTTTGGAGGGATGAATCACASGACCTGGCACTTGGCTGGAAACACACACATATGATGCTGGGCCCATTTCAAGGCYATAGTTTGGCATCTGGAATATTGGTCTACCGAGTAAGTGACTCTAGCATTGAAATGAAGTCCTAGCATTACCTAAAGACTTACCTAAAGACATCCTTCATCTGCAGGATGGATCCACCCAAGAGAGTGTTGTTAACTGTTGAGATTTTAGTGATCCTCTACATCTCCAGTGCAGCTGCCAGGCTGAAGGCTCTATTCTCGTTGGGTTTGGTTTATTCCCTGCCATCACTTCCTTTCTGAGATTCCTCCTACTCCTCCCAGGACACACAGCAAGAGAAGCTGTCACTTCAGAGCATGCCAATCAAGCATGGCTCTGCTTGATAACGGTGGAATAAGAGAGGGAGCTGATCACGTACATCCCCAAGGGCTGGAGCGTGACTCCCAAAACAAACCGAGGAAAGACACATGCACAAGGAGGAGCCAGGAGAGCCTCAGAAGGGAGAAAGGGTGAAGGAGTGACAAGGTGATTGCAGTCACCCTGTCATTGTAGCGGGCTGGTCTCCCTTTCTCACTCTGTGGTCAGTGAGGAGTGGGAGGCACCTCCAGACAGCAGCACAGAGGATCTAAGAGAGATTTGTGCCCTGAGTTTTTTTTTACAGAGAAACTGCTTCTCTCGAGTGGTTAAGGGAACAGACTGGCAGACAAACCAGCCATCGTCCCCAGCAAAGCGAAGTGCCTGCAGTTGTACAGTGTAAACACTACCCAGTACATGCTCAGAGAGAGAGGAACGGTTCATCTGCCGAACTTCACAGCCTTTCATCTACCTGGAAAACATTTCCATCACATTGATGCAAGAAGTCTATGATCCCTAGATAAAAGGACTCTGACTTGGTGACACAGGAAATTCTCTTGCCCTCTAGCAAAGTCCTGTGCCTCATACTTCCTCCTGCATCTGCATCTTCCTTCTTTTTGACCTGGTCCCGTGCATCTTGTCAGTGGTGTAATATTTTGGGGGGAGTCAGGGATGGAGAATTACCTTCTCAGTCCCTACAGGCAATCAGCTTGCTCCCTGAACCATGAGATATGATTGCCCTTATTATTTTAGATTGCATAGCAGAGAGTCTTGTTAATGGTCATAAAATTATCCAGTCTTTATTTAAAATCCAACCACCGTCTGTGTTTCAATGACCTCCTGATGGTTTCTGGCTTTGTTCCAGGTTGAAGAGGCATCAGAAGTGACCACAGAGGAAAAAGAGGCAGTGGGAAGATTAAAGAAAAACAACTAAAACCACAACAAGCAACAGCAAAACAAAGAGAATTCAAAGTAAAACAAGGAATATTAAAGAGAGCTCAATCAGTCAGCTGGAGAGTTCAAAAAAACACAACATGTCAAGAAGAGAAGGAAGCAGCATCAGGTAAAATTAGCAACACTAATAATTCATCAGTGCTGGAGCCTAGGCCAGGAAACAGCACAGGGAAGAAGAAGGGGCCGGTAGATGCTTGATCCCATCCAGGGGAAGCAGGAGAGARAAGTGACACAGCCTGAATGAACTGAGAGTCTTGTTTAGATGATGGTTTGGGTGAGGACCAAAGACATGGGCTACTCCCAGGGCGGCCTCCAGCTTCTAGGAACTGCCTTTGGGCTCCCTACCCTACATGGCAGCCTTCTCTTTAGCTGTATTTATCTCCTAGGAAGAGCCTTCCTAGCCATCACCTTTCTCCTCAGTGCCAGCAAGGTTCTTTTACTACAAGGAGTGATGGACGGCGGTGGCCTCCAGACCTTCCCTGCCCTAGAACTGCCTCATCTCACCCCTCCCTGCCTCTCCCTCTTCTCCACCCGAGCCACCATCCTTGAGTCTAGGACAGGCCTAAGCTTCCATTTTCTCTCTTGTATGGCCTTGAGGGAAAAAAAYGCACAAAACTGAGCCAGGTGCAGTACCTCAGAGACCCAGTCACCCCCGGGGGAGGAGAGCAGGAGCAACCGATGGACTCACCACCCAGTGCCTGGGGCTGGCACCATCCCATTTAGTGTTTAGCAGTGCTTGGCCACTGATTTCTGAATAGAGCATTTCCAAAGCAAAATCTCTTATCTCTTTTAGTTACTAGACTTTCTAAAGGAAGACTGCTCCACTGTCCTTTCAAACAACATCTAAGAGCCCCCAAAGTACCAAAAAGAATAATAATAGCCCCGCAAAGAGAAACAACAAATGGAAAAAAACCCAAGAAGCAGAAAACTGTTTTAATGTAACCAAGTTCAAACACAGATTCCCAACAATTTTGCAGCAAACCTGAGTCATGAAATTAAAAGTAGCATCAGCATATTTCCTATTAGCTAAGGTTTCTTTTTCAGAACAGATCATACATTCGTACTCTATTTTTCTAGACACTTGTGTCAATGCGATATCATCAGATGCCGTTCAGTTGCTCCGCTTAGCCTGAAAAAGCTTTCCTGTTGGGAAGGATGGGATTTTAATATTTAAAAAAGACTCTGAGAGAAAGCTTTGCTGATTTTTTTTTTCTTTTCAATATCCCTCCCCTGATCAGAGTGGGTGCATTTTGTAGCTTTTAAATATCATGCAACTTTTAGCATCGTTGCTATTAAATTCGAATCTGCTGTCACAGCAGGCAGCACAAATGTGATTTACACCAGCGTGCAGAGTGTGTTCTGTCCTCTCCAGCTACTACGCCGCCTCGTCAGAAACTCACAGTTGTTAGCTACAGTCACCTGGCATCTGACACCGTCATCACATTCCCAACATCTTCTAGTAGCTGAAAGCCATAACAGAACCAAACTTGCCTTCGCTGCGTCATCTCTCACCCCAAGCACCAAGGCCCAGAATCACCTTGGTGATGTCCTAGGAAGGTTTTGCCTCTCTCCCCCAAGGCTTTTTTCAAYGTTTTCCTGTCAGCCCAAGTCGCTCCATTTTCAGCTGTTTCAGCCCGATGCTGGGGTYGTGAAGTGGAAAGGGCTGTCGTTGCTCCACGTTTCGTTGGCAGGTTGGAGCTGGCTAAGGGATGCGTTGGGAACCCACCGGCAGCAGCACCAGCTGAACAGCCCTGGTACGGGCTGCGCTAGCTTGGGCCCTCCTTTGATGCGCTTGGGCTCCGCTTGGCCATAGGGCAGCATGTGGGGCCAAAGAGGGGCTCCCAACGGCTAACGCTGGGGCCCTCCCTGCCCACTGGTGCTGGGAGACCTCCCCTCCCATGGCAAAGCGACATTCCCGTGTTACAGAGCGTGCAGCACGGAAGGGCTCGCTGGCTTGTGCCCCCAGAGCAAGCAGAAAAACTGAGCATCACAAGCAGCATCTCTCCTGCCCTGTCGCTCACCTGTACCCAGCCCCATACATCTCTGGTGAGAGACGTCCCAGCCAGTCAAAGAGGATAGTGCAGGTCTCACCTCGCCTCAGCGGYAGCTCAGGAGATATCTGGGGATGACTCCTTGAGCGGACAGTTCCTCAGGAAGGCGATGTGCCTGCCCAGCTCCAGCTGTGCAACACAAATCCCGTTGAAAATCCTTGCAAGGGCTGTGATCTGAGCTCTGCCAGGCCGCGGCTTCTGATCCACGCTGTGGTGAAAGGGAGGGAGGAGGCCTCCAGCTTGTACCTGCAAAGGACCCTTGCCTGCCCTGACCCGGCTAACACGAAGGGCTGCTTGCTCTCTGCCCCTGTGTTAAAGGCTTTTGTGAAGCCCGCTTTCTTCCCTCTTGCCTTCAGAGAGGCTGTCTGCACTGTGCTGTGCTGGCCCCTCTGCAGCCAGCAACACATGGGAAAAACGGGAGGTTTTCCCAGGCCCGAGAGGGGAAGAGCCTCGTCCTGCTGGCCAACTTCCAGTGAGAATGTCAGGCGGGAAAAGAGGGTTTCCCTTTCCTCCCTGGGCCCTGTTTCTTCCTCCCCCACCCTATTCCCAAGCTTGCTCCTTGCTCCTATCTCCCCCCCAACCCCCAGCTTCATGGTCTCCCCCTCTCCCTATAGCATTACATGAAGGAGATCCTTAATTAACATCTATAAACCACTGAGCCATGCCCAAGCTTTTCCATGGATCATCCCACAAGCGCTTGCTTAGTCTCTGCTCAGGTACATGCTTACTTCCAGGACAACTCCTTGGTGCTCATACAAAGGAAAAGCATTGATGCCAAAGGAGCCAGGGAATGAACAGCAGGAGCAAGAGGCTCCAGGTTCATAGGTGCAACCTCTGAGGTGAAGCAAGAACCTTGGAAGTGCCTGCCTTACCCAAGAGCGCTGTTGCTTACAAGGACCATATGGCAGTACTTCACAGCTCTTTGCCCCTGTTAGATATTTATATATGCACATAGATGAAAAGGGTTGATCAGCAGAGGAGCAGGGACTCATAAGCAGTTTGAGTGAAGGGAAGCTTCAGGCAACACTGCAAACAAGACAGTGCTCCAACACTGAGTCCCCCAGCCGTGCATTAATAAATCATATTTTACAGCTTATAGCACATAAACCCAGCTAGCGTGCACAGAGACCCAGCAAGCATACACACACTTGTTAACACTCTCGCCTCTCCCCTCCAACCAACTGCAAATTTATTGCTGATCTCCTAAGATTTCCTAATATGATTTTTTGCAAACCAGGCTGGAGCTTTGCAAGCAACAAGCTGAAGACAAATGGGACTTGTACACCCAGCACCTGGAGTGTTTGAAAACTGCTGTACCATCGGTGGCAACTGGTGTCACTGTGCTGCTCCAGAGGGTCTGTTGCCTGTCCTCTGTGATGAGGGAGTGCAAGGTGGGTGGCAAGCATGGCAGCAGGGCCCTGCAATGATCTGCTGAGCCCTGGGTAGCTCAGCACAGAAGGAACAATCACTGTAAAATTCAGTATTGCAGTTATTCTTCACAACTCCCTCATGGGAGAGACAAGCATTGTAATTATGGCTGTACCGACAGGAGCTGCTACAGCGGCAAGGTTCAGCCATCTGTTTGGGGCTTTATCCTGAATTTGGCATAAGAGTTGGAACTGGAACTTGGGGAATCTCAAGTCCTTTCCCCAACACCGTGTCTCACCAGCATTGCAGGCTGTTTTGCAACGGCCACACTTTCAGGCAAATGCTCCCAGGCCTTGGTGAGAGAGTCTTAGAGCAGCCGAGCTTCCCAAAACCCTGGTTTCACGTAGTGCCCACGTCTGCCCACTGCCCAATAGCATCTCAGTAGAAGTAGGACAGAGGTGCTGCTTGCCAAAGCATGACAACTAGCCCAGCAGTCTCCCCATCTACTAGCAGGACTAGTCTCTGCACCACACAGGCACGCTGAGCCAGGCACCTGGCTTCAGGAAAATGCCTCTTTCAGGAGTGTTACTTTATTAAACTTTTTCGAACAAACCAGTTTTGCTGGAAGAACAGGGTGCAGGAGGGTAATTCATCTGTGTCTCTCCTCTACACTGAAGGAGTCTCAGAAGACTAGTATTTTTTTTGCACCAAGCTATTATCCATTCAGTCCTGGGAGGCAACTTTCCAACGGGTAGAATGCTTTTCCCCTTGTCACTTCCCAGCATCACTTCTCGCCTCACCTGTGTTTTGCTAAGATAGAGGGTTTATTGTAAACTTATTAATTACTTCATTTCTCCTGCGAGGAGCCAGGAGAAAAATTTTCAGCAGCAGCCAGGATCCGCTATTGTGTTGGCGGAGGAGTTGAGCATGGCTGACGTCATGATTCATTTTCTCCATGACTGAGGAAGGCGACTTGCAGTGCCATGTTGCGCATATGAATCAGGCAGCATTCCCCTGCCACAGCATGCCAGGCAATTCATCTTCCACCACAACTTCTTCAAGCAGAAGAGAAGATGCCAAACTTTTACTGCTGCCTTTCATTCAAATAGCAACACTTCCTTGCAAACCCCTGCAGAGAGGAGGAGCTGGGAAGATGGGGCTTACAGCCTCCCCAGAGCACATGCTTGTCCCACCACTTCTGATCAGTTGGGTCTACAGCAGCTATTTTCCATGCCTGTAGATATACTGATGAATCCCAAAGTGACTCCACTAAGAGTGGCCGGCAGCCACTGTGAGCTTCTAAGCTAACTTTCTAGCCTTTTCTCCAAGCTTAGAAGTAGATTCTTGGTGATATCAAGAGGAAACCAATAAACACAAAAGCTCATAACAAACTAATTGATTTACAGCATGAATGAGACACGTCTGGAAAAAATAACGTAATGATGTCCTCCAGTCTCAAAGCACTACCAGCCTCGGACCACTGATGGGTGGTTCATTATCACACTTTATACATGGAGAGCACAGAGGCAGCACAGTGTACATCCCAAATCACAGAATAGGTAAGGTTGGAAGAGACCTCTGGAGATCATCTAGTCCAACCTCCCTGCTCAAGCAGGGTCACCTAGAGCATGTTAGACAGGGTTGCATCCATGCGGGGTTTGAATATCTCCAGAGAAGGAGACTCCACAACCTCTCTGGGCAACCTGGTCCAGTGCCCTGTCACTTGCACAGTGAAGAAATTCCTCCTCATGTTCATGTGGAGCTTCCTGTGGTTCAGTTTTTGCCCATTGCCTCTTGTCCTTTCACACGGGACAACTGAAAAGAGTTTAGCCCCATCCCCTTGACACCCTCCCTTCAGATACTTATACACATTGATAAGATCCCCCCTCAGTCTTCTCTTTTCCAGGCTAAACGGGCCCAACTCTCGCAGCCGTTCCTCCTAGGGCAGGTGCTCCAGTCCTCTGATCATCTTCGTAGCCCTACGCTGGGCTCTCTCCAGTAGCTGAGTGTAAATAAAGAAGTCATACACTCAGATTAGGAAGTGACACTTTATTCTTAGGATAAAAGATGTATCTCCACTGCAACACAAAATGCTTGACTTCAGGAGGTGTTCCATCCTCCACATCCCTTCCAAAGGAGAGACGACACCCCCAGCAAGGTGGCAGATATGCACATCCTGCCCACAGGCAGCAGGTTAAAACCAGCAGTACAGTGCAATACACCTTGAGGAGATCCCTCCCACCATCTGCACTCCTGAGATAACCAACTGCCCAAGAGTCTTGTCAAGGAACAAAAAGCACGTCAGTGACATCGCAGCACACCATGAGACAGAGAAGTGTCAATGCAGGTACATGGTCTTCAAAAGTCCATTTATACTTGTGCTTCTCTGCTGAGTGATGGCAGACTAGGAGCTGGCATTCTGGAGCTGAGACTCATGTAATTAGATAATTTGAAAATAATTTCAACACTACTGAGTGATGAGCCATTTGCAATAGCAGGAGGTATTTGAAATTAACCTGCTAACTCATGACTCTGATCCTTCACCAATGTCCTATCTTCAGGGACCAACCTCTTAGCTCCTGTTAGGAGAGGACTATTCACTAGCTGTGTGGCCAGGGAGCACCAGCCTTCCTCAACACTCACGTGTGTTTGTCTGCTGAGGCTCTTATTTTGGGGATCCTCTTGGGAAAAGTTGTGAATAGCAATGTTGTGGCTTATCAAACCAGCATTCCCACCTACCTCCCAGAGAGATGGTAAGAGAGTCTGGGGAGTTTAAATACATTTTACAGTTCATATGTGGGGTTTGGCAGAGGATAGCCCTGGGAGAGATCTAGATTTCCCTTCCACATGAGGGAAATGAAGTTTTTCAGAGGAGCAGGAGGAAGCAGGTTAGGGAATCAATATAGAAGAAGAGGGGAGAAGGAGTTTCCCAAAAACCAAAACCAACCAAATGCCATGGGTTAAGGATGGGAAGGGAACTCACTACCTTATGAACACCAGGGGTGAGTCACTATCCTGTCCAGGAGTGCTCCTTGCCTGGTTGATGAGTGTTGTGGGACTGGTACAAGCTAAGCAATGGTCTGGCGGCTGAAGAGGTCGAGTGTAAGGGCACTGAGGAATGCTGGGATGCTGTCCTGGCGAAGCAAGTGGAGTTCAATGAGCTCCCGGATGGTTCGAGAGAACTCAGTTTCCAGAAGCTGCATTTTTCCACTAGAGGAGCTGCAGGCCTAAGGGGGAAGAAGAACAAACCCATTAATACCACAGGGTTTTAATTCACTTTCCACAACACAGAGAACTAGCACCATGGCTCTGAAGGCTTCTTCAGTGAGGATCTGCCTGTAATCAAGGAAATGTTATCTGCTGCAGAGCAGGTGTTCGACACACAACTTAATTGGGCCATTATTGAGTTCTGCATTTCCAAAATCTCTGCACAGGAACCCCTACACGAGCCTCCCTAAATAACAAATGGCACAGTAGGGAAAAGAATGGTTTGAGCATCTTGGAAACAGCCTGAGCAAAAGCCAGGCTCACACCACCTGCAGCAGAGCAGCCAGTGCAGAGCCACGATGCCCACACTGGGGACTCCATCACCCACCAGGGCTTGGGAGGCAGGAACTATACCAAAGAGTTTTCTTTCTATGACACTAAGGAACACTTATCCCTGAAGTCCTTCCTATTCCTGAAGGAGGAAGTGGATGTGTTCCCAACTGACATGACTCCTTTTGAATGAGCTGCTGATTCACTCCACATCCCTAAAGCGTATCAAGATGTTTAAATCAGCCTGGTAGCGCATATCCAAGAGCTCCAGAAGAATTATTCCAGAGATGCTAACATGAAAATAAGGAAACTCAACATGTGGGAAGACATTACAAATCTCCTGTAACACATAAAACAAGCAAAAAAAAGAAAAAAAGCTAAATGAAAGAGATGTAAGGAAAGCTTGGAGCSTTTCCTGGCCCTGGAGGCACAAAAGCTGCTTGTTTATTAGTAAACATCAAAAACAACACAGCGGAAATGCTAATTCTTTCCCCTGCCATTTTSCCCTTCAAAACACTCCCACTCCTAACTGTTCTGTACCACTGCTTCTCCCTGAAGCTCAGCTGGGGCACTATGAGGGCTCCTGTGGGGAGCAGGAGTGGGGCAGGCTCCCATCCTATCAAAACACCCAGAGCTGAGGATTTCCATGGCAAAGGAAGACATGGCTTTACCCGCTAGGAGAGAAGTGAAGTGTTACTCGCCAAGGGCCCCAGGGAACCTGCTTGTTTCCGATTTCACGTTTCCAAGAATCTGGACACATCTGATTATGAACTTTTCATGTATGTGTCACTTCTGACTGCAAAGAGTACAAGGTACCAAGGATGTCCCTGTCACCCCYGAGCCAGGGAGAAAATCTAAACAGGATTTCAGAGAGGAAAAGTAAATTAACATTAGTTTAGATTCTCYTCCACTTCAGCTTAGTTCTTTTTCAGCAACTCCAAAAGATGCTTGGTGCCTTAATCAGTCCCTTAGTGGAGCTACCCTACTTGCTTTCTGCACATCCCTTGTGCCACAGGTTCAGATTAAAGAGTCTAACTAGGAAAAGGGAAGAAATGGCAGATCATTAGGAAAYTAGTTTGATGGTACAGCAAGGAGTGTACATCTGCAATCTATCTTAAAGGTTAGGCACAATGTGAAGCTCTAGAACAGTTGCAAATTAGTATATGGGCTAGGTGCTGTCAAAGCAGCACAGGTTTTGTTTTGCAAATCTGTCCTGGATTGAGCTGATGAGAAACACAAGTTTAGGATGAAGGTCCAAGTATTATGAATGCATCACTTGTGTCTTCAGAGTCAACGCTGAACTGAATTCACCTGAAACACAAATTTAATCTCTGTATGAAAGACACTGCCTCCTTCTTAGAATTAAAACACTCTTTGGGCACAAAACTAATTTTCTAAGAATTTACAAGTAAATCCATTAATTGGTTTACTAGTTTAACTAATTAAAGTAAGTTCCTTAAGAAATGTAGCTTCCACTGCCAGACCATTTGTGTGTGTCTTATGATCTCAGAAACAGAACTTAAAATGTTTTAAACTTGTCTACTTTGAGCTGACGGTTGTATTGGGTGAAGACAACATTTGAATAATTTCTTTTTTGAGAGATTAATGGTCTTTTCTCTTAACTATTCTTCATAACTGCAGTTTCATCCTTCAGCAGAGGCAGAATAATAATGTTTGGTGAAGTTACATGAAGAAATATGTGCTTTTTAGAGGACTGTTATTCCTTACTGTGTTCAACAGGACTGTGGTTTCTCTTGGTTGTCTGACAAGCAAGAGAAGCAACACCTTCCTGCTTGGGCTCCCTCTCACCAGGAACAGTCAGAAGGGGCATCCACAGAAGACATCTCACCCAGGTTTGTTCAGTTCTCTTCCCTGACAAGAACAAGGAGAGCAAGCAATTCTTTCTCTGCCAGGAAAATATTTAAATGTTAACTCTGAGGATGGAAACTTGCAGTTCAGCTCATTTAGTCTCACACTTCTTAAAAACAAACAAACAAACAAACAAACAAAAAAAAACCTTTAGAAACTTGCTTTTTTGGGGAGTGTTTTAAAACAACTATCATTGTTACTGTTCTTATTGTCTGTTTTTACTGTTTTTTTCTTTTTTACCCATCTGCTCATAATGTAGTATAGACTGGGATACAGATAGATATACATATTTACAGCTGTTATTGAGTTCAACRGTAAAAGTACCCATGCAGCATGTACTTTACAAATAAAGTGATTATAAGAATAGCAATACATTCCCATTAATTCACATAATGTTTTTTCAAAAGCAAGTCTGCCCCATACCTGGGACRTTAAATAAGCTGCAGGCAGAGAGGAAAGAGCCAGGAGAGGTACTGTGGGAGCTRGAGAGAGCAGGGACCATGGTAGGGGAGGAGACATGCATCGGTGGGCAGGAAAGAGGAGGCAGAAGACCCCGAAGGGGATGCTCTGTTGAACAAAATCTAYTTGCTTGCTGCCTGGGTGCCAGTTGTTTCATGCCATTTTGGATCAGTGCAGAGCATACCAGTGACATCAGCTTTAAAAACTGCAATTATGAAAGCTACAAAGCTGAAATTTCCAGCAGTTTAAAGCTATCAGGGCATTCAAGTCATCCTCCTCACTGCTCATACCCAAGACTCCCTCCACTCTTGTTTTTAATCAATTTTTTAATTAAAAAAATATCCCAATCCTCAAAGAAAATTCCTGGGCACAACCTCTACTAAAAAYAGAGGCATAGCTGAGAGCATGTACCAGCTATTCACAGGAACACACTCTATGCAAGGCAATCTCCATTCACCCCAGCAATGTACCCCGAGAATCGAAGTCCAGTCAAAGCTGAACATCCCCCAGGCTCATTCAAGTATAAAATGCCCAGATGAGGGACCCAATCCAGCATCACTCGGACCCACAGGGAAAACCAGTGAGCAGGAAAAGGTCAAGAAAGACCAGAGCATATTCAAAACCAGTTCTGGCTACTCTTGGCCCAACACTATTAAAATGTCTTACTCAAACCTATGTGGTTATTGTGTGTTGTTGCTTTCAAAGGCAACTGTCAAAGAAAAAAAAAAAACAAGACTTGGAGGGGCACTGAATACATAAGGTCAAAGGAAAGGCTGAGCCYGAGAGTCCTCTATCCTCCCTGTAGGCAATGCACACAGGGCTGCAACAAGAGGCAGTGTGGGGACCAACATCACACTTTGAGCTAAGTTAGCCAGCTAAGCACAGTGGTTAATGTGAGATGCAATATCCCCTCCAGAATTTCCCTGACTAAAGGGCAGACCAGGATCCTCAAGTCAGGCAGGATGAGAATACTGTCTCACAGACCTGGATCTTCTCATTCGTGGAAAAATCAGACTGGTATGCTAAATTACTGACACTCAGGTCTCAGCCATATTTTACTCAAATCTCACAAAAATACTCACAAAAGGGAAGAGATTCCCAGCTTTGGCTAAGCTCTGTTGCCAATTCAGTCTGATTTAAGGCCTACCGGGACCTTTCCTAGAAAGGCAATGGAAATCAATCTTGGCCCGGTGTTACCCCATGSCTGCTTTTGCTGGTGGATGTGTGCAACTGCTACAGATTTCAAGGGTGACACCCTGTTTTCTGCTTATAGGCTGTGCTACCCTATAGAGCAATCACATCGGCGAGCCGATTTCACTGCGTTGTGCCACATGAAGAAGACAGGTCTATTTACCACATGGCAACATAAACCCACAGCAGCTGCTCCTAGATCTGCTCAGAGAAAGGAGCCTTTAGTACAATTGCTTTTCCACAAGAATCGAGATCAGCTGCCACCTGACAGAAGGAAACATCATAAATCTTCCTTTTAACTCAAGAAATTGGTAAATTATTCGCACCTTTACAGTGTTTATATATACATATTTATACATATATACATACATACATATACATATATATATATACACACACCTATATTTGGCAGGCAAAGACTTGCATTATAGCTAAAACTGCACATATAGTTCTTTGCCAGCCAGGTACCTGGGAACTGGGGTGCCGCTGCCACTTTTTCTGCTCTGTGTATCGCTCTGTGCAGCAGATGAAGGTTGAGATATAAAACTAAAAAATTAATCATGGAAGATGCACACCCAAGAGAAGAAGCATTTGTTGTGGAAGCTGGAGCCTCAGTCACCAGATAAACTTTCAATCTGCTTCTTTTTCTGCTCAGTGCATCTGCTGCCAAATGCTGGGTGCATTTTCTGTTAACTGCAGTTTATCCTGTGTAAGGAAACGACCAGAGTAGAGAAGGGGTGCAGCAGAGAGGCTCCCCTYGCTCTCTTTCTCAGTGACTGCTAAGACAATCAAAATGTCTGTATTTTAGGAATGGGACGAAGYACGTAGATATCTAGGTTCATGTTGCATTGGCAACATGCAACTCTCTCAAATAACCACTAGTATGGTAGAAAAGTAAGCCCATTCCTCCAACAGCGACCACCTCAGAAAGGGGTTAGAGCAATCAATGCTGAAGATGCATAGGAGCAACGGGCACTACCAAGTGTCCTCACGAAGGGAAGGACTCAAAGCTGACAGGACCAGGCTAGCAATGCAGCAATGCATGAACTGTAGAGAAGGTGCTCTCAAATGCTGGTGCTCTGATACAACTCAAGCATTGATTTTGCTTTGAAGCTGAGATTGTCTTTGCGCCCATGCTGTTATTGCATTGAAACACTCTCTGAAAGCCAGTCCCAGCATTTTATTCACTGCTTGTTCCATCAGCTGAARGGTAGCTATATCAAAACTTTGATTGCCTCTTTTCGTCATTTACAAGAAAATATACAGTTCAGTAGTGCACTATAGTCTAGAGACACTAATTCTTAAAGTTTCTGTACACCCTTTTCTTCTTCTTTCTGATGTATTTTGGTAGCTAGAAAAAAAAAGGAAAAAGAAAGAAAAAAAAAAAAAGAATGACCTCACTCTGTCTCCAAAAATGTCATCAGCTATAAACTGGAATGAATTTAGTGGAGTGAACCAAAGTYAATTTAGTCATCCAAAGCTTTTAGGATCCTTTCTGAAAGATACTACTTCAGCACATGACTCAATGTCTTGTAKGCCTTCAGACTCTGAAAGAAGAGTGAGAAGAGGGTGCTGGGTTGCTCCAAAGAGAAAGCTGCCATAGGGATGTGTTATCATGAAGAAACATGGGGGAGAAACATGGAAAAAAGAAAAAGAGGGCTTCAGTATTCAACAGATTTTGAGAAGTCACCATTAAGTGGGGATATTCCACTGCAGATTTCCACATGGAGAAAGCACTACTATATTTAGGCATACGATCCACATAGTTCTCCTTCATATTCAAACATACACATCAAAGTGCTGGAGTTGGAGTTCCCACATGATTTTTCGGTAAGCTGACAAAAGTGACAGCGGTGCTTTGTATCAAGTCCAGTGTTACTTTAAAGCAGCAGGCTCAGCTTGGGAACTTCATTTCGAACCGCTCCTCACAGTGATAAACGGTTAAGTCTAAGCCCTGGGCAGAGTTGCCTGTGTGCCTTTCCACCCTTTCGCACTCAGAAGGGAAGCTCTGCCATACTCTGCAGTAGATGATACTTTTTGAGGCTATGATGTATTAGGGGTCAAAACAAACAAGTGAGTCACTGCACAGTGACATTTACCCAATGAAGGTATCGTGGAGGCTCCATCTTGTCTGCTGAGAAGCTCTGCTCTGCTTATTTCACAAATCACTTTCTGCGCAACGATGTCCAGAATACACTGGGGAAATAACCCTGTGCATGCCAAGGGATGGAGCAATATGGTTGAGACGCCAGGAAGAGCTTCTCTTGCCCCATTCAGCTCACTGGCCTCCTCTGGCGTTACAGCTCTGCCGTGGTTGCACGCACCTCTCCAAACCCCAGCTCTCTTACTGACATTTCCCTTGTCTCATGGTGTTCCCAARCCCTACTCAGAGCCTTTGGTGCTGCCTGCTAGGATGTTATGCAAATCTCCTCACAAGATCAATCCTTTTTGCAATTTGTTTTCACCACCCAAGTCCCTCAGAGCCACTCTTCACAAACGACAGTCACTCCCTCTTCCCCAAAACTTCTCCCTGTCAGGAAAAGTCCTCACGGTCTGCTGTACCAAATCATCTCACAAGAACTCCACAGTGGGACCATTACCTGTGCCACAGCGCATCTCCTGTCGAGTGAGCTGGGCACCCTCGTGTTCCTGATGGTCCCTGCCTCCCTGATGGCTTCCCCAGTGCACCCACTGCGGGGCCTCCCGCTTGCCTCACCACCCATTAGTACGTGTAAATCCTGTCACAGTCCAACAAACCAATTTGAAAATATTTTTTAAGAAGCCGCCTGCTCTGACCTTTAAAAAGAAAATCTTTTTGTTTCTGCCTCTTGCWTTAGACGCTGAGATTTTTCTAAATGTCAAAGGCCGTCTTGTCTACACGCGGCTGTCAGAAGAGGAGAGCCAAAATATAGCCGCAGAGAGGGCCTGCAGCCTCTTCGCGGGCTCTGGTGCGCAGCGAAGGGAACAGTCTCGAAAGCAAAGCTGGTCAGTCAGCGCGCTCGTGCGTACCCAACGGGCTGCTCACAACGCACCCCCACCAAGGGGCCGCCCGAACACGCGGCCAACCAAAAACTCGCAGAACTCGAGCGCCCGGCGAAGAGCACCCAAATCACTCGCTCCTGCAGGGAGACGCCAGGCATTTGCTTCTAGGCAATCAGCAGCAAGGTGGAAGAGAAGTYTGATCCCTACGTGCCACCACTTTCTAACACCTATCACCAGACTGGCATTAGTATGTGTCATTACCTACCTAGAATAAGCGTCTGTCTTCTTCACTGCTGTACCGCAAGGGCTATGCAGAGTGCGACAGACAGAGAAACAAAGAGGTTTTGTGTGTGTGTGTGTGTGTGTGCACGCACATGGAAACCGCCTGCTGAAGTTACAACAATCCAAAGAGGAGGTTCTGAAGTCTCTGTAATTGCTCAAACTTGGCTCTCTCGGGTGATGATATCATTATCAAAACGCCCCAGTTGAATTACGCCTCACCAATCAATCTCTCCTAAGTATCACACGCTGCTCAAATACCAGGTCCCCAGGTAGCCACTAAATCACTTTAATTAGAGGCTGTTCATTTAAAATTATAGAAATATTAAAAAACAAAACAAAAAAAAAACAAATTGCACCACAAGATGCRCTTACGGCTGGCAATATTTATGAGGTTATTTAACAAACTGTTTACTCGTTTCCTTCTTTCTTTTTTGTGGTAGCTGGTAGGTTTCTGCTGGCCAATGATACCATACTGCTCAGGCTGACGTGACACCATCCCAACATAGCCCTAACAGCATGTGCAGTTCTTCATCAGTCAAGCAACCTACCTTTCACAAATGACCACTCCTTGTCTCTAGCTAAAATTTTTCCCCTATAATATCCTCTTTGTAACTCAAAAGAGGAAGAGTACTTCTTTATAATAATTGCTTCTTGCCAAGACCTCTGACCTCCGTGTTGCCAGCTTGCTATATAAACTGAATTTATGAGGCAGAGAGGGATGGATGCCTGTAAAGGGCCTTCCAGGAAATGTAATGAAAAAGCTGCTTTTAGCTGCTGAGCAAAGAAAAGAGAGCACCTGGCAATGCCAAGAAGAAAATTGAAAGCTGGGGTGGGATAGGTGAGAAACAGCCCTGCGTGCACTGAGATTTATAGCAAACACTTCCTTTTTCTTTCTTATTATTCAACATTGAGATGAAACACAGTCCCACAATGTCTTTAGCACAAGAGGTCAGCTTATATACTTCCATCTTAATCCAAAACATGACCCAGGCACTATATACACGAGTGATAAAAGCGATAGGGTCTTGGCTATTGCATCAACTCAGTACCACAGAAACAYGGAGCGGGGAGCATTGCATAGCAGTGAGTTTCTCCATACAGCTACATGTTTTGATGTACGTGAGCTCTCCTGCACCAGCCCCAAGAGATGTAAACAACAGAAAATGTAAAAGGAAGCATTGCCATGTGCTGAAGTACCTCCACCTCTCTCGATGTGGGGAAAGCAATTGGTATTAATCCCAGGGGAGAGTGCAGCRAGCACTGGAGGGCAAGTTGTCTCTCACAAGGCTTCTCCTACAGGTTACTGCCCTTTACACTGTCAAATGTGATGCCATAAAAGAAAGATCAAAGGCTTTAAAATAAAGGAAGAATACTTTTTGATTCATASTATTACTATTTTATAGCTGAATATTCCTATATAGTTTTTCTTCCTGAATGACAGGTCTTTGAACTGCTGTGAATTCACCTATCACTGAGGAGCAAACCCCAGGGTAAAATGTGACAGTTATTATCAGGGTGCATTAATGCTACTCAGCAGTTTAGGACAGAGAGAGACAAATATATCCAACTTAAATCATGGGGTAGAAGAACTACTGCTCATTCTGGATTAATACCCATGTGTTTTCCAAGACTGCTTTCAGAGTTTTAAAGGACTAGTACTGAAACTAAAATTCCCTGTCTCATCTGTAGGATGCACTCTGTGYCTCGTGTCATTATGCTGTAAATTGTACATCAATATTGACAAAGAGGGAAGAGGGTAACATATACAATTCACCTCTGACGTCTGCTTCTGCATCTGCATGTTCTGCTRGGGATCTCCAGTCCAAGTATCAAGGAGGATTCACCCTGCAGAGATTTGTTGAGGTGATACCTAGAGATGGTTCAGCTGAATACAAGACTAATGAGAGTAAATCACAGCAGACTATTCATTTTACTGAGAAAGGGAAATCGCATGAGATGGCCACCCTAAACTAAAGAAAACTGAAGACAAATGCAGGCCTTTATAAACATCAACCAAAAAGGAATGTAGAAGGGAGCAAGGTGCTGGGCTCACAGAATTTTTCTAACCCCATATGATAAAAATTCAGAATACGAAATTAAGTCTTTAAAGCAAATACCCTGTTAAATGGCTCAAGATCTTCACAAACCAACATCTTTCTTGCACACGCAGGGACGCACTGATCCCCCAACCACAAGTATAATTTCTCTGACCTACAACCAAGCRCTTCAGAAACAGCAGCCAAACGCATGCTATCACCACTGCTGTCRCAACAAAGTACTGCAGAGCCGGACCACTACAGCGCCCAGGTTGCAGCTTTCCAACCATCTGTGAGGCGACCACGTTGGACTGGTCAAGCTACAGAGTGACTAGCTAACAAGCATTAACAACATCTAGCCCATGTGTTCTGTCTAGTAAAATGCCAACCCATCTGTCTGTAACATTAGTGACACCATAGAAGCCATATGCAGGGTAGACATAAATTAGGAAGAGAAAAATCTCTTCCTTTCTCTAAAATGACTCTGCAGCTGTAGCCAATAATGCTAGGGACTGGGTGTTACTAAAGTTCTGACTTCTTAGCCAAATAACCGCCCTATAGTTCTTTATGGCCCTGCCTGGACACCTGTTGAGCATGGTAACTTGGAGCAAAGGGAAGAGTAGGTGCTACTCAAACCAGGTCCCAAATCACTCTCCCAGGAGAGCCAGAAGCAGACAATGTGASGGAAATACTAGGGACTGGCAAAGAACCCACAGCAGAAGAATCCCTAATCTAAAAAGGGAATTAACTACACTAATCGGTAAAGTTCCTTATTAAATTCCTCTCCAACTCTCTTACTGGGAGGAGAGCGGCAAGCAAGAGGAGGAGCAGTGAACTGAGGACATGAACTTCTGGAACATAACAAGGAAGTAACTACAAGAGAAATGGGATAAGATCATCTGAGTGGGCTTTAAGATGGCTTGGTTCCCAAAGTAAGGAGATAGTCCACTTGTGAACTGCAGCTATGAGCACGAGATCTGTAAGAGAAGATCGTGCATTGACAAGGGGTGAATGGAAGYGTGGTGAATTCTGATGGCAACCTTTTGCAAGCTGCTGTGTTGCCTGGGAGATAAGTAACTGCTCTTCCAGAGTGGGCTACTGCTCACCAACAGCAAGACTTGTTGGAGCTTTCACTGTTCACTGARTCATCTCAGACATGCGCCATTCTTCTGCTTAGCTGCTTCTGCATCACGGTCCTGCCAGCAACTTCTGTTTTCCCTTCTCCAGATTAGAACAAATAAGCAGGAAAAAATCAACACTAGCCCGAGTTGAAGTGCACACATACGACTCAGTGCAAATAAGTCATGCAGACTTCAGGACTCTCTAGCCACCAGCTGGAAAACAATCCTCCTCTTTTGGGAGCTGGGTGGCTAGTTTTGCAAGAGATGGGCAGTGAGTGCAAATTGCGGAAGACAGGTTGGGAACAGTTAAATTAACAGATTACATGTGATGCCTGTGAGGCACATCTCACCGCAGAAACTGTCATTTTGTGACGCAGCAGACACTAGCATGTGATTTTGGTACACTTCTGGAAGTCTCATCATGAGCAGAAAGGATGAAAGGCTAAAGAACTGAACAAGAAGATCCTGTGACCAA
The DNA here is from genome assembly GCF_003343005.1 of Rhea americana. NCBI lineage: Eukaryota > Metazoa > Chordata > Aves > Rheiformes > Rheidae > Rhea > Rhea americana. The sequence continues at coordinate 1,622,130 of NW_028185039.1, read as the reverse complement.
TAATGGCTCAAGAGACCAATCATGATAAGCTTAATTACAACCAGCCAATTAGGCCTTAGATATGTGACTGCGGGGTGGGACAGGATATGGAGCATGCCTGCTCCTAAATCATTGAATTTGCAAGGCTTGTGGGGGAAGAAGTAACAGATGGACCTGATGGCAGATTACAGCTGAAACTCTCACCATGTTTATTCATTACCATCTTCTAGTTCTTATTTGTCATAGTCTGGCACCCTGGGCAAAAATACAGGTTTAAACCCTACATCAAGGAAAGCAATAGCATACATTAGTCACCTGCACACAGATCCAGCGCACTGTATTACATTCAGCACTATGGAAGCTAAGTCCACTGCTCAAATAGGAGCAAGAAGAACACAGTGACAGGATATGGGAGAAAAGCCCATTTGATCTGACCGCTACTCAGAATTATGAGCTGCCAAAGCAAAATTTAAGTATTGGCTTTGGAAATAACTTCTTGCTCTTGCAACATCAATAACTCACACACCAAAATTCACAATCTTATCATGAGTCAAGTGAGACATTTTTCTTGTTTTTACTTTTTGCTGGCTCACAATTTCCTTGTTTCTATGGTTTCTTCATTCAAAATGGCTGTCATCYGCACCATTGTCAATAGGACTAAAGTTAGCAAGAGAGTCTGAGGGTCAGAGAAGGAAGGGAAAGTTTGTCCCCTTTGAACAGACAATACTGACTTCTTTTTTTCTTTTTCTTGTGTCTTCAGGATTGAGTTTTGACCCTTAAAAGCTTACAAACACACTGTGGAGAAGCACATTTCTTGGAGTGAATCAATCTATTCTAGGGAAGGAGATGTTATGTCAAAAAACTCACCATTTGTACCATCAACTTCAAGATTTCTGAGTGCACGGAACTGGTGATACCAATAGCTGAAYTTGTGGAATGACTCAACAAACTGGTTGCCCACTGAGATACTAAGGAAACCAATCAATTGGCTCATGCAGGTGAAGTATATTTGTTTTCAGTGAATGGGTCTGTAGTGCTAAACGCAGTGTCAAACACAGAATCACAGAACGCCTCTCCACTCATGCAGATAGCTCTGACCACTGTGGAAAGAGGAAGCCCACAGTTGAACAGAGGTTGAAGCTAAAGAGTGAAAGAATACCCAGGAAGATTTCAATATTCAATGAAAATGGAGAAGAAATTCCACTGTATCCCTCGAGGTGACACTCAGACCTCTGGGCTACAATGCATTTGCTGAAAGCTTCTGCTGTTGTTGCTTGTGCTGTCATTWGGCACTAAACTCTTGAAGAACATGGTAAGACAGCACTGCTGGTTCTCTTGTCTGGATGAACATGTTACTCTTCCCGTAGKGAAAAGGAGAGGTTTTCTACTTAGTGAATGTACCACGTTAGAGCAACCTTGGAGGAATCTGCCTGGGGCCTTCACCCTCCCCATCTGACACACATCTGACTGATTGTCTCTTCTTGCTGGTGTTTTCCCACTGATGTGCTGCCACCCGCCAGTCAGCTCCTTTCACTGGAGGTACGGGGGGGGGAAAGATTTATGCAGACACCATGTATGCAATTATGAAAACAGAAAACAAGACACACGGATATCACACAAATTGATGCATTTTTGCTGGCAGGCTTTTTGCATGATCCAGTAACAGCTGTCATACTCCAGCCTCTCTCATCTCAACTCTGCTACTGCTTCAGCATCCTTCTCCATCCTTTAAGATAGCTTCCTCCCCTCCCTTCGTGCAGCTTGCTCCAGATGCCACAGCAAAGCAGGCAACAGCATGGGATGCAAAGGGGAGACAGCATGATTCGTTTTCATAGCAGCATTAAAATGTAATGTTCACTTCTTTAGGCAAGATGCAGCTAATTAGCAATGACCTAGAGGCAACCAAGCTGCTCAACCAGCAATCTCTCGCGCACATGGAGCTTTTTAAAATTTGCCCTTTCCCTGTGCCAAGTCTTTCAGCAATCTTCCTTAAAACCCAACTGCAATCTGCAAACACATACATCTACAGTCCATTGCCTTCCGGAGATGGGGGCGGGGGTGTGCGCAGCAAAGGTGACACAGCCATTTGAGGAGAACTTGACGTTCATTCCTTACAGATTCTGYGATCTCTTCTCTAAACATGTCCCCCCTCCCTGCACAGCGCTAAGGAAACGGAAGGACATGCCTACACGTTTTTCTGTCAGAGCAGCTCCCACAGTGACCTCTGTAGACTGGGAGCCTGTTATTCCCCACATCCTCCTGGTTTYCATCCATCCATGCTTATGTTTACTTTTGTTAATAGATTTAACCTTTCTAAAATTAAGAGCAGAATAGAACTTCCTTTGGCAGAAATTCAGCTTTATAAAGATGGAGGAATATAACATTTTCCAAACATTTGAAATCCACAGACTAAAGATGCATGTTAGTCTCTCCAGTGCATACTGTTCCTGCTCATTATTCTGAATGTTAATACATTAATAGATCCTCTCTTGATTAATGGTTGTACTAGGCACTCTTTCTAGGAACACATATGGTTCCCTCTTGCCACAATATTGGAAGATAGAGCCAAAATATTTAAACAGTAACACTAACAAAAAAAAATTACCTCCCCACCCTGATGTAAATAACTAAGGCTGGAGCCAATCCTTAGTTCTAAATGTTTCTCATCTTTCAAAAAGTTCTTTGTCATATTGAACATATTGACTGGGCCCCACTTGAAATAATTGTGCTGTCCGTGGTTACGACACTGCAGAAATAAAGTGCCATATGACACGCGACATTTGTCTAGCATTCRTTCACTCTGCCGGATGCTCTTGGTTTGGCTGATAGGAGCACATGCTAGTTCAGCACATAACAAAGTAGGGCATTAAAAGCTAGACATGATATACGGCCAGCATAGCCTTGTTCTACCACAAGGGTAGAGGCAGATCCAGKATGCTGCACACAAGGAGCGTGTTTCTTCCCCAGACCTGGAAGGTCCAAGGACCGCCCTGAACTGAGGATATTTGCAGAGGACTCCAAACGATGCTTCCCCCGCTGTCTGCACTCAACAGCATTCATCCCATCTGTCGAAGGACTTGGTAATTGCCTAGCACATAGACCAGGAAAAGAGTGGTGAAAAGTTTTGGTAGAGGATATCTGGCTTGTCTTGACTTGTGGGTCAACTTGCCAGTGGTGAATTTCCTAAAAGACTTGTTCTTTTCTACTTTTTTCCATGCTGTCATTACCTTCCCTCTCTGCAGCAAGTCCTATACTAAGCCTACCCGCTCAATGACACTCAGCTGCTACAATCAACAGCAGTTTTCCACTTTGTGTTGCTTGCCACAGAGCTGATCAGTCTTGTTACTGGCTGAGAATCACAGAATCCTACTGTAAACAAAACCCTGAAACTTTAAAAATCTTTTTTTCATTCCAAGGAATGAGACCTGTAAGAGGAGAGGCTGCAGGTTTACACCCAGCAAACATTTATCACTACAGAACTGAAACATGGTGTGAAAATAAAAGCTCTCAAAATCTGCTTTGACACATATCCAAGCACGCCCAGAGGTGTTCCTGCTATGATACACCTAACAATGCTCTTGAGAATTGTTTTCACAAACAAAAAATACAAACAAAACAGCAAAAGAGCCAGGAAATATTTCTTCAAGTACCTTGAATCTAGGCTATTTGTGCTCTAAATACATTGTAGAAACAATGCAAATACACATTCAGATATTATAGAAAGCCGCAGTAAAAGTTCTCAGCAAACAGTGGATACCTCAGTACAGAGCACATACTAACACATACAGCACATTTATTTTAAATCACACAGTTCTATCCTGTTCAGTCAGTCTGCATTATACTATTCCTTAYATGTGTTTTTGAATATACAAATGTCCATGAGATACTCACACTCTTTCTTGCATAGAAAACACACACAGAAAGCAGAGGATGCAGATGAGAAAACATGAGGATGAATTTCCTTGGAGGTTTTGCAGACAAAGATGTTTAAATGAAGTAATTTAGAAACAGAAAGATTCTTACAAAGTGCTTTTAAGTATCGCATTTCAGTTGCTTGTTTTTAACTTAATTTGAAGAAAGCCTCAGAGGGAACCAAAACACTTTAGCTGCTGTTTCCTCATTTCTGACATTCCCTGGAGAACTTCACCAACTTGGCTCACCACGTGTTACCCACCAAACTTTCAAGAATGCATCCACAATAACAAGGACAATTATAAACCKATTTTGCACACCTCTGCTGCTTAAGATCTAGGATTCCTTAAGATCTAAGAAACTTCCTCGTTAACATCAGCTCATCATCTTTCTTCATACCACTGACCTAAGCCAGAGAGACAAGAATAAATCGTCTTTCTACACCTGCAGCAAGTCAATGCCCAAGCATGCAAAGAGCTCAGCACCTAAGTCCCATTTGCCTCATTTGTTGGAGATACCAGAGCTTTCTCAAACCACAGGGCTGGAGGGAAATGCACAACATATGGGATTAGGAACATTTTGCCATAAATAAATAAACCCCACATAGCACTGTAAAATAGAGAAGCCCACAATAAATCCTGCCGTGATGCAGCCTGTGGTTATGCTGTAAATACAGAAGCACCTGCAGTTGATAGTCACTCCAGGATGCAGGCAGAGCCCCGCTAGCAGTGCAGTCTGTGTCAATAAAGGGCACTTAAGTGTGCAGAGGGCTATTAAAGTGCAACAACCAAGCTATTCATCCTAATGACTGCTCCATTCAGGACAAGCTGACACATTGTTCCCACAACAGGACCCTGCAAATGACTTTATTTAACCAGCAAAACAGATTTGTGTTGTTTCGAAAGGCAAATGAATCTCGCTTTGGTTGCACAAGATCTGAGCTGTGTTTGTCTTAGAGCCACTAAAAGCACCAGCATCACAGCTCAGCTGGAGAAGACTTAGGAGACTGAATTTGCCTCATTCAGTCTCCCATGGAACACACCTGATTGCGAAAACAGGTTCACATGGAAAAATGGGCTAGGTTTTAACTGTAAGCTGTTTAACTCAACAGTTTCAAGTCTGCTTTCCCCAAATTCTTGATGAGCTATTTTTAATTTAAAGATTTTCAGTGGTTTACATGTGTGCAGTGAGACTAGGAGATCTTGAGGGGATTTTGAGGCAAAATAGTGCTCAGGCTGGCCAAGGAAATTCCCATATTGTCACTTTTCAGCACATATATGCCCCACCTTTGGCTGGGCACTGCTCAGAGATGTAATACAAGTACTTCCATGCTGAAGTTTCATACCTACAAACTCAAGCCAGACAAAAGGTGAATGGGGAAAGAGTCCCCAGAGAAGTGATGCAAAACGTCCAAGATCCCACAGCAGGGTAGCAGCAGGGCTGGGAGCCAAATACAGCTCCCGCAACCCCTTGGGACCATCCAACCTGCTGGGCCACAGTGCAACCACACAGTTCAGAGACCTTTGTGCCAAGGTGCAAACAAAGAGCTGGACATAACAAGATAAATTTATTCTAAAGCTGCTACGCAGAAATGCACACTTCTTTACTTTTTAGTGCCTGGTTATTTAACTTTAATGTTCTACTGACGTTACTTCTTCTATGGAATATTATATACGTGTCTATGTACGAATTTGCAATATATAAATAGAGTGGATCAGAGGTGACCTTTATGTTTGTGCATGTGGAGATTCATACAGCATGAGGGCTAGCTAGGAGGCTGAAGTCATTAAGATATGTTCTCATCTAAAGTTTCTTATGAATTATTTGCAAGCTATTTTCTCACTTATTTTGTTACAATACTCCCACATACTCACCAACCAGTAAAAATAGCTTAACAGTGAATACATGTTTCGGAAGTCTGTTTGCCTATTTTTCTTTTGTGCAGCAGCTGCTGTTGCCATGCTGTCGTTGCTATGTTTTCCCTTTTCTTTTTTTTTCCTTTTTTATATGAAAAAATCTATTCCCTAAACATGCTAGACTCAGTTCATAGAACAAAATACCTGAGAAAAGGCTTAGAGAAATATAATGTAAACAGGCCAGAAGAGCATAGCTTATGTGTAGGAAAAGGTCCCCTAGACACTAACATACATACACCTCCCTGAAAGAGTTGATGAAACTGTGAATACAATTTAGATAGACTATCAGTGAGCTTCAGATAAATGATTGTCACAAAATAGTATTACAGTATCTTAGAAATGGGGCACTGAGAGGTAAAACTCCATGTTGAATTAAAAGGTGATAAGAAGGTAGGAAAAAAAGATTAAAAAAATAAATAGCCAGTCCTATCTGGAAAATAAGTCAATAAGGTTACTCAATAAGCTTGTTGGAAGAGCCCATAAAGCTTGACAGTAAAAATTTGGCTTTGTGAGACAGCCCTGAGAAATGTACATGCTCTTTTCAAAAATCAGAGGCCCAAGGTGCAAAATCCAACCTTATGCTGTGAACCCCAGACTGCAACCTTCCTCCTCTGTTGCCTTTAATGAAGGGTTGTGGGAGTTTCTGCACTGGGGTTCTGGCTTGGCAAACAGGCTCCAGAAACAATTTGCTTTGGGTTCCTCATAACTCTGCTGCCTTTCTGCTCCAGAGGAATCTGGATGATCCTGCCACACCAGGCCCCCTGCCAATGTCCACGGAGGCCTGAGGAGGAGAGCGGCAAGGCGATGACAAGGATCAATAGTTTCAACGCAACAATTGATGGCTTAGAAGACAGAAAAAAATGTGAGATGGCAAGATGACTTAGGCAGCTCAGGATGTCGGTGAACTGTGAGGCACTCTGGGAGGACCTGTGAAATTCAGGTCAATGGGCAACAYGGTGGCAGAAGAAATTCAATACAGACAAGTGCAGTGTAGTGCATGTTGTTCTTCCAATTTAAAGGACTCTTAACATGCTGATGGRCTCTGAAATTATGTAACTTCTCTGAATAAAAAGCCAAGTGCCACTGTGGCCAGCTTAAAGACAACTTCTCAGTGTACGGTGTCATTTAAAACAGCAAATAAAATGTCAAAGTAAAATATGTTAAAAAAAAAAAGGGCTAGAAGTACCATGTCATGTTTTTATACAAGTTGAGAGCATGTCTTCCTCTCCTGGGCAGTAAGTCAGCTTCAGTGTATTCATTACAAAATGAGGAAGAAAGATAAATTAAGTTTCTCTTGGTTGAGACATGTGCTATGTAACCTGCCTTTTTCCTCTGAAGAGGATCTCCATCACTGGCTGCATCCTTGGGTCACCAGGAGAGACATTAAAGGCTGGAACAATCTACTGCAGAATTAAGAAGGGCAATAATAAAATAGTTGGATAACGCAGTGAATACTGAACAGGATGCCACACYAGTAAAGACTCTGCTCCTGTATTTCAGGTGCTCTTCAGCGATTACTCTCATTGACTGAGACAGACAAGAGGTACAGAGCTGGATTCAAGATGCCTTTCCACTTCAGGAATGTGTCTGCATTGGCTGCCATGTTCCTGCAGAGAAAACCACATTTCCCTAGGTTGAAAGCCCACCAGCCCCACAACCTGTGTGGGCATGGGTGCTACTCCTGACTGCAAGCTTAAAGCACAGCATAAAAGAGAAGAGTCACTGTGGATTACTCCTTCTTTTACTTAMTTCCCTTCAGCCCCATACTTCAGGGTCTACCAAAGACTGTCCTCCTCACGCCCTGTCCATAAAGAACACTTCTAACCATGCCAGGGGAATCATATGGAGGTGAAGCAGTATCTTCACCTTCCAGTAGAACTAACAGCAACTCCTCCACCGCACAGGCATGCTGTGAGAATCAATCGGTATTTGTAAAGGCCYTTGAGAAGTGTAAGGCACAGTCTGCATGTGAAAATTATTGATAYGATTCATTACCAGGCATTCATACTCTATTTATACAACTCCCAGTCTATTACTAAATATTATGTCCATTTGAATATTGAAATCATTGCTGCTAATAATTTCTGCTAATGTTACACTGGTCTTTTGGAGGTGGCTTTTTTTTTGCTTGAATGGGAGAATTGTGGAGGCAGTGCAAAAAGGGAACAAATGCCAGAAGAGGAATTAAAAGGAGGACAACMGCCCTGCACAGGCTTCATGGAAAACAATAAAAAATCCATTTAACAAACWACTTTGTGCTTACACTTACCTGATTCCTCTTTACCTGTTCTTTTTTCACAGCTGAATCTGTATGGAAATCTGATCTCCATTGGTTAAGAATTAGCCCTCTTCTGTGAGATGAAAATAAGCAAACCCAAACTCACTGTCTCTCTCCAGACAGACCAGCTGGTGTCTGCACAGAGGGCCAAGGACCCCTGCACCCCCCTTCAGTACCTGGTCTCCTTTTTACCAGTTGAGGATGCTCTATCATCAGAACTGCCACTCCCGAACCCTTAATCACTGACTCTGTTCGCCTCCACGCAAGTGCACTTCCTTCTACTTTGCGATGTTATTGAAAGCAGCGCACTTTGGGACCACTCAAGAAACTCTGTTTCTGAGAAGGGAGAGCATATGTCTATACATTATATATTTATTCACACACTGAGGCATGTTCCCACTCCCGAGACACACACGGTATGTTCAGATTTTTTCAGTCCAGCATATTTTGCAAATCTGCTCTCCACCCCCTCTATTCCCTAGTTCCACTTTATCAGTATCTTGTGTAACGGAAATGCTGCTTACTGTAAACTAGAAACRTTAACATCAGGTCAACAGACCATTTATTAAGAAGCAGCTGTGGGAGATGGAGAGATGGAGCATAGCTATCTTCCTGGCAAAGCTTCTTTCCCTTCCAGTTGGAATATATATTTCTTTGCTGTGATCTTTCTACTTGCTCCTTGTGCTGACAAAATGCTGCCAATATCTGCGGTGCAGGAACTCAAGGACAATCAATATTTCACTTGAATCAAATACAATGATTTTTTGTTTTCAAAGCTCAACGTTTTATAATTAAATGTCTCAAGACATAAGGAAATTAAGGGGGGAGGCTTCTTTTGTGAAAGCCAGGAGGGAGTAGCTCAGAAGCAGAAACCACAGCAAACCAGTAGTGAAGCCAATAGAAATATGCTGCATCGTTTCTTCTTTTTAATATATTTTTTACGAGAAGTGAGATCTTTGATTACATTTTTGATTAGGAGAGACAGGCATGGCCCTGCCCTATGCACAGTTAGAAGAAAAGGAGCCTTTCATGTTCATAGATATGAGACATCAAAACAGCCATTCCCAACTCTTAAAAGGATCAGACAAAACAGCAGCTCAAACTGTGCCAGGGACTTTGGTGTGGCAGGTTCCCAGTGGAAGGCAGTCTCTGAGCCGCGAGACATCATGTGGATGCTGACATTCCTGTTGAGCATGGGGAGAAGTATAGGGAATTTCTCCCAGGGAAATCCAGTGTGACAGTTTTAAGTCCATTTCAGAATGAGAAAATGAAGAGCAATGACAGCCATACTGCAAGGGGAGCAGTCAAAAAGGAGCTCCTGCTCATAGGTAAAGTCTTGGTGCTCCATCAGCGGGACCAGAGGACCCAGGTAGAGCAGCTCAGTGGAGTAAGAGCAGGACCCCAGCAGAGTGCAAATGATATCAGGATTTTCACTTCTATCACAAAGAGATCAGGGCATCCCCGTTCTCTCCTCTCAAGAGACTCGTGGACTTACTGGACCTCTCAAACCTGCTGATGTCCAGTCGCAGGATGAGTAGGCTGACAACTAGTTCTGCTGTACAACACAACTCGTCTGTGTCTTCAGAGCTGCAGAGAGTCCCATGTGGCCTCTCTGCTTTAGAGGTCACCTTGATTCATTGATAACCTACAACAGTTGAATCGCGCGAACAAGAGATTAGAGTTCTGATCYTGCACGACTCCAACTGAATACTAACAACGGTAGCACAGTGTCCTGGTTTATCCCGAACCATCACTGCGACGACCCCTCATTTGGCTGCAGGATCTGCAAAATCTCCACGGTAGGAAYGAGACAGGATAGCAAATCAACTCATCAAATCATTCAGAATTTAGTTCATCCTGGATTCAAGCACTTTATCCTGTCACTGCTTGCCAGCATGCAATGCAAAAGTAAAAACCCAAATGCTGGACAATTTTTCAAGATCCAAAGAAAGAGCTGCCTATGTTGGTGGCAAATTTGGTGATTATCTTACCAGAATTTGGCCCAGCTGAGCAAACAGATGTTCTGAAACCACYGGCTGTATCTGAAGCTAGCTCAAATTACCTGAACGCTTCTCCGCATGTCTGCAGTCCTGAATCCTGACCAGCTTACCCTAAATTGTAACAGGCCAGACTTACTGGTGCAGAAGCACTCACCTCTCATCACAAGCAGTCTCACCATCTGCTCATTTCTAATCTCTCTTTACAGAAGAGTGTCCTTAAAAGGTTGTGGCACCATCTCATCCCTGTTGTCACCCTCCAGCTCCCCTCTAATTCAGGCTATCATGTAGAGATAGCAGTGGTACTGCACAGCCACCAAAGCAAGGACACCATCTAATCCAGTACACCTCTATCTGTGGCCTCCATCACTGGCTGGCCTAAARAAGTGTCAGTAGTAATCAAAACAGCATTAAACTGATTCCACACTCAGACAGATAATGACAGGTTGAGATGGAGAGTTGTTCCTTTACCCAACGATTCACCTGCCAGGGCTGCAGCAGATTTTTATCCTCTTTTTCCTTCCTAATACAACAGTAAGGTCAGACCTAGAGAGTCCATGATGTGCTCACAACTCACTTTCAACAGTATGTTGACACCCAGCCCGACACCTACATTAAAGATGAGCATGACCATCACTCAAACACTTGAGCGCCTGAGTAAGATAAGTGCTTGGATGAAAAACAGCTGGCTCCAGCTCAGTCCAGATATTACACAGGTGCTGCTGGCAGGGAGAGGATCTGCCAGAAAATTCAACCCCATCTTCCACCAAAGYGCCTTATCTATCCAGGATATGGATAGCCTTTATTTTCTTCTGCACAAACTGTTGCTACTGATATGTACCAGAAGTGGATTCCTGTTTCAGACAAGCCAAGAGGCTGCAGCGTTTTCAGTCAGATGTAGGGGAAACTGGTRGGATCCATGCCTCTCTTCCCTAAGGTATAATTCACATGCACACTTTTCAGCTGGACCAGCTCACAGCAGCATGTCCACTTAMCACAGAGGCAGGTGAGAACACACTGTACCAGAGCACCCCTTCGTACCAGCTTGCCAATAAGTACCAGATACGATGCCATTGATTTCAATTAGATTTTTGTTCCCAGCAAGCTCATTAGAAATACTTAGCCCAAAGCCTGAAGTGCTTCTGAACATCCACCCTCCTTGTTTTCTATTGCTTTATTGAAGTGTTCAGTATCTAGCCATGTAGAAGACAGACTGGAGGAACGCGGTAATCTCGTTTCATCTGCCAGTGTCACTGATGCGATCAGAGCAGCACTGGGAGCGCAGTTATTCCGTTGCGCTTGTGGATTCCTTCTCTGTGAGACATGTAGACCTCTGATTATGTCTGGGGCTTTGATTTTGTGAGATACACCAATCTGATGGCTGCCAATTGTTATTTTTTTAATCTTTAACAAACAACAGTGAGTTGTTAAAGCTGCAAGCACAGCCACACACAGTGATTAGCTGTACAGCTGAAGAAAAGTAAGGTTGCTCCAATATTTTGGCATGAATAACAATGAGAGAGAGAATTTTTTGTGAACACTTTTCTGTAAAGCAGCCTTGAGAAAAACCCCAGTAACATCCCAGGCAGGTTCGCTCCTTTGGATGACAAAGAAGAAAACACAAATTAGTTCTTTCTACAGACCATGGAAGGTTCCTGGATGTGTTCTCAGAATTACAGTTAAAGGATGAACTCAAGGTAGAGAAAGAAAACAACAGCCAGCATGTCCCACCGAGAGTTTACGTGGTACAGTTACCTCCTCTTTACCATTTACAACAGACTGAGATGTGAGCTCTTTCGTATGTGAGACGAGGCCTCCTCCTGCCCTCTCTAACACATCACATATTCCAACTTGACCATTGCAATGCTCTTGCCTTAAGCACAACTCCCTGCTGCCAAATCCTGCCCTAGGATACCCACATACRGTAAAAATAGACTAAACCCAAGACTTCAAGCGCCAGCTGCTTCGTGCATGGCACTCCTTGTCGAAGCATGCTGGCCTGGATTCTCACACTGCCGCGAGGGGCAGAGATGCAAGGAGAAAGTGCAGTATCTAAACGAAACCTTCAAATCCTGCATCGTGGGGAAAGAGGCACAAACAGGATGCTGCCCCGGTGAGTTAATAGGCACTGACTGGACAGGTGCAGCTCAAGCAAGCAACAACCCAACCACTTAATATGTAACCACCTCAGTCCAAATACCACTTAATTTAAAACATCCAGGAAACAAAATAATGTCTTCAGRGTCAGGTGGGGCCAGCTTCTTAATGGCAGGAGAATTTTACTTCCTGCTGACCTTCCACCCATACTAATGGTCCTTCTCCAAGAGTGCTGTCAAGGTGAAAACAGGAGCGCACAACTCCAGCCTCCAAACAGCATCCCGGCCCGTGACATGTGACAAAACCTTTGCTCAGAAGCAGCTGATAAAGTCATAATAGCACAGCCCTAACCCAAACAGCCCCCTGCCTGGAGAAGCTTCTGTTAGGTCGGAAATGAGAACAGAAACATTAGAAAAAGATAGGCCACTTCAAAAGATGGCTTTCCAGTTTCCCTTGGCTTCAGCCATGCATCAGGAKTGATGCAGAACACCAGGCTAGGGGACTTCTCATCAAAGGGGGACATCACTGCTAATTCAGTTGTGTGTGAGCCACAGCTGACAAAAATGATCTAGAAGTCCCCCCTTTTTGCCCCCTGACATTGCTGGCACATGCCATAATGCTAGTGAGACCATGGACAGAAAAATGAAACTCGCTAGTGCTCAGGGCCACCTCAGTGAAGCGSAAGTCAACCATCCTTAGAGGTCCTACCATTAATGGATGCAGCACACAGGCACATGGCCACCCTCTACCTCTCTCTTTTCCCCATCCGTATCTCTAGACTAGTCCCCATTAACTGCTAAAAGCATCACCGTTTCCACACAGGTCAAAGTGTGGCAAGTTGGAAAGACATCACATGAAGAACTGTGCCGAATACATCAGGAAGTGGTTTCTGCACCAGCCACACAACTGCACTCCGTTAATGGGCAAAGCGCAGAGGCAAGGCTCAACGCGATTAAAACAAGACATGTTCCCACGCTTGCTGGGCTGCCTTGTACACACGCTGTTCCTCAGTTTTGCAGTTTGTAAAATAGAGTAATAGTTGCTGTATCTCACAATGGTCCTGGAAGGTTTAATTCATGTTTATGAAGTGCTTTCAGATCTTTAAATTGGAAGGCATGAGAAAGCACAAGCAGTTATTATAATTGCATTATTACGTGCTGTGAAAAAAATTCAGCTTATGTTTCACAGAATTCAGGTCCTTCCTCAGACTAGCTGTACGTCCCTTGACACACGCATTTGACAGTAACCCAAACAGCCTTGATCTTTTATTCCCAGCAGCGTTTTATTTTTACCTTAATGAGGTCTCTCCTTAATCTCTTTTCCAAAGGATAAGCATCTCAGCTCAGTGTAACCAAGTTCTCTGAGCTGCTACGTATCATTCTGGTGGCCCCACTGTTTCCATTGCTGTAGTGTCAGTCTGATACAGGGTCCAGAGCAGTCAGGAGGAATACAAACGGGATCTCATTCATCACTTCCAAGATGCCACAGTACCCTCAGGTTTGCATGCRATATCCCTATTTCTGCCAGTTAGAACGTTCCTGAAATATTTCACCGCTCCTGAGAGTTCCGCCAGACTATTTAGTCCCAAATCTAGCAGTATTTTTATCCCTCTCATCCATAATGCTTGATCTTCAACCTTATCTCTCTTTCATAGTGCAGGATGCTCCCAGGATATATTCCTGACTACATTTCTGTCTTTTGCCTCCAGTATTTCACTTCCCTTACCCTTACCATTACCAAATCACTCTGAGATCTATAGCCTTGTTGATATTGACTTTCGCATCTCCCCAGTTCTTCCCTCAGGTTTCGTCTTTTTTTTTTTCCCTATCATCTGCAAATTGCATCGTTTTTATCTTTTTGCTATGTTGGAAATCTTATCATGAAAGAGAGACTTTTCTTTTTTCTTTTTTTAATTAGTACTTGGTAATATTACCAAGCTGTGAGTTTATGGCTTTGTAGATCTTATATTTTTGACACTAATTACTCACAAAGGCTTTTAAAGCAGCATTTCAACATAGCAACTGCCATGACTGTAATTAAGTAAGAAGCAGCGAATTTTTACATTTCAGAAAAAATCTCTAGCATTCCTGCCCTGTATCACAGCTCAGCCTCCGGTATCACTTCAATGAACGAGACCAGGCGCTGAGAACATACWGCTCTCGATGCATGCACAACACTCCCCAACCTCATGCAAGCACTCCGCTGATGTATTAATAGTTCTGTCAGCACAAAGGATCCACAGGGATTCACCATTTGCCTATTGCCAATCCGAAGAGTTCAGTTAATTTTAGACTCGCAGGTTCTGCTTCTTGCAGGAGAATGTTTTTTCCCCTTGTTCATATGYTCAGACCTCAAGGACTTGCTTTGAACCAACCACATGACTGCGCTTGATTTATTTCCTCTCCACCATCTCCTCTCTGGGACTCCGGCAGGAACGTGGGGGGAAGTACTGTTACCCATACTGATGCTGGATGAGTTGCCAGGAAGGTACCAGGGCAGCAAGCGCTCTAATGATATGTTTGTAAACTAGCTGTTATGGGGATGATCAATTAAAGATGTCTCAGTGGGGAGAGTTTGATTCCACTGGCCTAATTCATTTTCAAATTACTCCAGGATGCTGCCTTTTACTAATACATTATTTGTTCTGAAACTACAAATTAAGATTTTATTGCACCATTAATTTTTATGCAGAACTTACCATTAAAATCAATGTTTTCTGCTTARAACTTGACAGTTTAATATGAGTGATTGTCTGGCCTATTTCCGATTGCTTTACGACCTGGGAACTGGAGAGGTTAGTGTTGATGTGCCGCTAACTCTGACCAATACTTACATTGCACCTTACCCCAAAGCCTTAGTGCTTTGATCTTAGACTGGTGAAATACCCCTTGGAAACACATGTGCGTGTCCAACAGCACAGGCTGCTGCTTCTAGCATCTCCCGGGAGATGTGGATCCTCCTTCCCCTAATGAGCGAGGGAGCAAAAGGGAAGCAGTCTGGTCTCCCCTGCAGGTCAGCACAGCCGAGAGCTGCCCTCCCTCCTGCCCGGGCAGCGAGAGCTCTGGGGAAAAGCCAGCCATAGGAATGTCACAGCCGTGCCAGGTTCTCCTGCTGGGAAGGGAGAGCTGCTCGAGTGAGCACTGCGCCGGAGGTCATCACCCAGGCTGCGCTGCCAGGGTGCGGAGACTGATGCCTCGTTGCTCCTTCTTCTCCCACAGCTGCCGGTCTCCATTTCTTCCTCTTGCCCTATAAATAGGTTGCAACAGTGTTTTGCCATGTGGTTGGCACGGAAAACACCCCWGCCACCTTCTGAGCTGGGATAGAGACTTGCAGGCACAACAGAGAGACAAACATTGTGCAAMGTGCGTTGGAACGATGACTGTTCAGGTGCAAGTGGAGCTGTTGTATGCTATGGTAGGACCACCTCTCGCCGACGCCGCTGGAGTGAGCCGCAGTAACGCACCTAGGGATCGTTCGCACCTCGATTTCCCAGGACAAGCCCAGAGGGACAGCGTGCGACACGCCAGGATGCTCCTCCCATGGGCCCACGTGCTTTTTGCTAACTGCACGGCCGAGGCTCAGTAGATGTGTACAGGTGCGTGGTTTGTTTCCTTCCTGATCTTTAGGACAAATTATCTGTTTTTCTTTTTTTCTTTTTTGTTTTTAAAAAAGACAATTTTGTTTCCTAATTTTGAAGGTGCCTGCAAGGAAGCAGGCAGTAGGTAAGGGGCAGAGGAGAATATTCAACTGTAATAAATAAAAGAACATTCACCCTCCAGAGCTGCTGGCAGGCAGAGGGAACCAGGAGGAAAAAAAAAAGTTTGATCTTCTAAAACGAAGCCTATTAAGCAAAAATTCTGAATACGATAGTAGTGAGGATCTGTGACAACAGCAAACTGATCCTGCTGTTGGAATATTCATGCAAATAGGAGCAATTTCACTATGATTAAAAAGGCAATTAACTGAGAAAAAATGCCAGCAATTGCAGAAGCAGCCTGTGTGTCAGTGAGGCCTCCACGCAGTGCTGAACTGACATTTTGCTCACTTTCATATTCCATCAACGAGAGACTCGCTACTACAGCTYGAGAGTAGTAATTACCCCAACTGGAGGCAGATGCTCTTAGAAAGACTCTAACAAAGTCTGCACCAGCCACTTCACGCGGGTGCACGGAGAGGGGGCTGCGGCAGCATCCTGACTTCACCCCCACTCACTCTGCTCCTCATATGAAAGGCGCAGGCATGAAGAGCATCTACAAAAAGAACAGGTCCAAACTAAAAATTTCCAGCCTGTAACACAAAGCGTTCAGGCATCGAAGCATGGGCAGAACTGCAGTGTCACAACCACTAGTTTCTCTCCCATTTGGTGATGGGATTAAGTGYGTTTTCATCTCTAGGTGCTGTGGTCAGATCCAGAAGGGTCAAACGCTAATGAAAAATCTTAAATTACTGGTGGAATGATCTGCACGTGGAATTTGCTGGGGAACGGCTGCTCCCTCACAAACTAGTGGATGTTAAAAGCAGCATCCCCCGTTGACACCTCCAGGATAACTCACCTCCATGTTGGTGCTCCAGTGGAAAGCYGAGGCCTGCACTATCATTGCAGCACCGACCAGGACACAGGACTGAGACTGCCAGAGCTCGAAAGCCCCAAACATTGGTCACCACCACACACCCAAAGCATCAGGTGAGCTAAGTGCGAAACTGGTGGGCTGTCACCTTCCCAAAGCAAGCAAATCACTGCCAGAGCCATGGGCTGTATACAAATAAGCATCAGCAAACTTTTCCCCCGTGGCAGCTGCTCCATCAGCACCCTGACACCCGTACGACCAGAGCCATTGCAATATGCATGAGGACTCAATCTTTCTGCRAGCTGCGTCCTCCACTTGTCTTTGATGATTAACTGAGCAAAGGGCTTAAACTCTGCTCAAGACTTTCTGTGGCTGAGGTATTTTGCAGCTAGTCACAAACTCAAATATATTTCCTGTCCAGCAGATACTGTCTACTCTTGAGAGCAATTTTTATTGGATTTGTAATCCCCCTTTCAGTTCTTTCTCTCCCCTTTCAATATTGGCTTTTAAGCCCTTTACTGGGAGTTCACTTCCTGAAGRCCAAGGAACAGTGGACAGAGCTTTGGGGTTTTAACAGGAGTATGTGCAGAATGTTAATGCAGGAGAATCATGCAACTCCCTGACCCCTTTCAATTAAGGTGCCATCTCCATCACCTTCAGCTGTCCTGGAAACTTGGATGTGCCACGAAACAAAAACAAAAGACAAACAAACAAACAAAAAGAATCAGTGCTTCAAGCTGAAGTCAAGAGAGATTTAACCATTTATTTCCCCCAYGGGACCTGTTCTGAGACTTCCCTTAAAAACACTATCTCTCTCGATCATCAGAGAGGAGGCCTGGCTGGCAGAGCAATACTGCCTTGGGAAAGCCAACTCCAGTTTGGTTCTGTGCCCAGAGCTGAACAAGGGTGAGCAAGAAATGGAAGCTGAAACCGTGTTCAGCAAAGGAAGGATAGTTACGGAGGGCTGGGTCCCAGCGCAGCAAACCGCAGCCTCTGGTACCCAGTGAAGCAGCACCTGGACTTAGAGCTGATGCGTGGCCCTGAACTAGGACACGATATACTCACCTGAACAGGTGTGAAGGCCAAATCCCAGCAACCTGGTGCATGGCCAACACCACCTCCCTTTCAGGAGACAAGAGCGACTTGCAGAGAAGTAAGGCAAGTGAAGAAAATGTCCTTTCTGACCTGCTGTGCTGCACACAGAGAGGTCATACAAATATGGGAGCACTGGCCTGAGCCTTCATTTTCTCCAAAGCTGSAGAGGTCCCTACGCTCCGGAGCAGCCGCTCCGATTGCAAAGGTCTTTGGCTATTCTGTCAGACAGGAATTCACTGGGATCAAGGGCAGCAGGAGAGAGGCAGCATGCAGCGTACAGACAGGCAAAGGGCACGTGCAGCAGCTTGATGGGGTGCTTGCAGGAAGCATCCCTGTGGCCTGCTACCAAGCAAGGTGTTCTCTGCCTTTACCTTAACAGCACATAACCCAGTATCCTTTAAAGAAGCACATGCACACACACACACACGATCATTCTGGACTACTCTACCAGGTAGCAGTACAAGAATATTTCTGCTTTGTAGCTCTAGACAGAGCTTGGATGAATCAAGACTTCTCTTCTCGGGTCAAGGGCTCTGTGCCTCCCAGGGGCTCGTGGCAAAATGCATTACGAGCCCTTCAGCTCAGCTCAGTGCTGTAAAGCCTTCTGCAAACCGAGAGGCACCTGATGTTCACCAAGGTGCTTCAGCCCTAGCATAAGTAATGGTGCCAAATGAAGGAAACAATCTCCCTGGCTTGCTGATCTCTGAAAAAAAGGAACCGAATAGAGCGACGTATGGAAATCTCTTTGTCAAAACAGAAGAGGAGGCAGCTCTTTTAATTAGTGCYGCTGGAGATTGGCCTGGTGAGGCCTTCGCAGCTGAACTGCTGACTGGGTCTCTGTGGCTTGGAGCCTGCTCTGGGAGCAGCAAAATTACGTAACGCAGCAAGGGCAACATGAACTGTCTTCCCACATCCGCATTTTCTCCGTTTTCTCTCTGCCTTGGCTTTCATGACCATGCCAGTATTATCTCCTTTAGAGGTGAAGAAAAGCTCCTTATGTTTATTTTTGTTTCTGTCCTTTTAATTCCTCACTTTTGGCACTGGCCTCCCTGTACAGCTCTGTGAGCATGATGTTGCAGCCTCCCCACATCATTCTGGTTTATGTCTGGAAACATCTGTATTTGCAATTAGAGAGTCAACTGCTTTTATGTCTCTAAACGAGGCGTTTTAATCACCGCCATAAGAAATCAAAGGCTGTTTGGGTAGCACAACTCAACTGACACAATCCTCCGAGCAGCAGCTCCCTGCAGGGCCAGCCCTACCTGGGGGACAGGGACCATCCTTCGGGAGAATCTCCCACGTAGGAGCAGGCCCTCCAGGCTTGTCCTCCCCACAGAGGCATTTTCACAAAAGTAATTACAGGGAAACGGTGGGAGGCTTCCCTGCTGTTCTGACTCCATTTCAGCRGCTTGCTTTGGCAACAGGGGACGGGTCTCCAAGTGCTGGTGTGGGCTTGGGACAACGTCAGTAGGGAGCAGATGGCTGCAAGCAAAGGCTTGGCACACAGTGATCCACAGGGGCTTCCTACTGTGCAGTTAAGGGAATTAAAAAGGGAATGTGAGGTAATTTAATAAAAGTGGTAATAAGAATAGATATTGGGATTCCTCCAAAACTAGATCTCTTCCTTCCCTTCCAGAAGCCCATCTTGGGCTTCTGCACCAGCCCTTCATGTCTCACCCTCCTCTTTCTCTGCCATTCCCTGCCATTCTCCATCACCAGCACTGAGGCTCAGGCCCTCACATTGAGCTCATTTCCCCTCCAAATTGCCTGTCTCTGGTCCACAGCCACTCAGTGCCCATCGATAAAACTGAGTTAACCAAACACTTGCTGCCACCCTACTCCAGCAGCACAGGAAAGCTGCTCTGCATTGTGTCACCCATCATCCAACCTGTTTCCAGGACCTGGACTGTCCTGGACTCTTCTGCCAGCTCCTTCCTATGACCTGAGACTGCTCCTGCCTTTCTCCTGCCTTTGCTGGAGCAAACTCCACTCAGTCTCTTGCCTCTATGTCCACTTTCTAAACAAGCTCCTTCTCTGAGCAACCCTCAAAGACCACAGTTCCAGGAAAGGTTATTGAAAAGCAAGGCACCTAGACCAATGGGAGGCAGCATTTTGTCCACTGGCAATTAGCATGATTTATGTAATTTGCATATGTGCAAAATATATTTGCACATTTTTAGCTTCATCAGCCCCCTGTGCCTGCATGGAGTCTGTCTGTTCCCAGCACTGCTACGCAGGCTTTAGGGTAAATGAGTAGCACTTTGTTCACCTTGCAGTTAGATTTTATGGCTCGCTTTTCCGTGACCGTTTCTGATGCAAAAGGAGTGTTCAAAATGCACTCAGCCCCAGAATTTCTCCTTTAGATTTATGACCTGCTCCGCTGGTATGTGGCTTTAAGTCATTTTATTTCAACTAGGAATATTTGAAAAGAATAATCTGTGTGTGCATGTCAGGGAAAAGAATTAATTATTGCCCTAATTAAAAGGACACTGTTGAAAATAATCTCTCTCTTTTCCTGCTGATTTTGCCCTTTTTCCATGAGTAAGCTTTACATTTTTTGCATGTGTATGTTTCTCAAGGAGTCTGAAGTTAACTAGGATTACTTTATTTATGCAACAGTATCAAGCAGAAGTTGGGCATCAGCAAAATGCACATTAGGCGGATGGCAAAGACAAACATCAATGATTTTGTGTAGGTCCTAGATAAATAATTATTATTTTTACTATATATAAAACCCTTTAAAATATTAAGGAGACTAAAAGGCACACCTTCTCCCATAAGCTGTATTTTAGATTTAAGACCATAAAACATGTCAATCAGTATTTTGTCGTTGTACTATGCTTTAAAAACACCAGGCCTAGGACAAACTCTGTCCCCAAAGCATGACAATCCTGCTGTTAGGAGTCTGGCTGTATCAAATCGCATCTGAGGTTCAGTTCAAGAACAACACGCAGAAGGTAGTGGCACCTCTGACACCACTGACRCGGGGTAGGTTCACGCTGTCAGCCTTCCTCCCACTCTTCCCTGCGCTGCGGGAGGATGGGGACAACTGGACAAAACCACCTGGCTCTGCAACTRCGGCYACACTCCAGCATAGCTATCAAAGATCATGTCAGGACAGCCCGCATGGACCTCTTAGTATTTTGCACGAGGTGGAGRAGGTTTCTTTAACCACAGTTTTACRGTAGTCATAAACAGGAATAGATAGCAATTACATAGGCCAGGTGAACGCTAATTCCAAGGGCCTTAAATTAAGCAAGAAAAAGTCTGATTAATCACTGGGAAAACTTCATTACACAAAAGTATCTGACTGTCAGAAAGCTAAATAAGCAAGYCTTTCGAAACTAAACAAAAAATTGGGAACGCAGTGCAGGAACAACCTCATGACGGAATGAACAAAGCGATCCACAGAACCCCAGGAGTTCACGTAAACGCTCACGTGTAGAAAGACTAGCCAAGGTTAACATTTTAAATCATGCAAAATCCAATCTCKTACCTAAACTAAAAGACAATCCTGACCTCCCAATCAAATGGTACAGAGATTTTTCCAGCAGTAATCAAAGGAGAAAGAAAGAGAAGAAAGGGAACACCAGACTGCTGCATAATTTGGCGTGTTTCGGCAGTCACCTTCGGTGCATTTCACACTTGGCTGCTCATCGTTCTCAAGGATGGATATGAAAGAGTCTGGGGAAAGGGACATGAGACAATATAATGTGGAGGCAATTAAAGACCACAGAAAACCAAAAGGCAAACCAGCTGCATCTTTCTCTAATTTATGGGAGATGGAACAGACAGTATGATTGATTCACATGTCTCTCATCCTAACAGTGAGAAGAGCAGTAGTGGATGTGTGCTGGTAAGAAATGATGTAGAGCATGAGAAGTGTCGGCTATGTGGCCTCTGTTGACATAGTGCTTTGTGACACTTCTCTTTCATCCCAGGGGGATGTTTGTCTGAAACCCATCAGGGTTTAGCAATTTCTCCAAGCATTAATGTTTTAATGAGACACTAAGACATTCTCTCAARATGTATACTCAGTCCCTGCGTAGAGCAAGCAGTATCAGAGGAATGCCTGCAAGAAATGGTGGAGTGACTTTAGCAGTACAAGCTCCACAGGCAGGCTCAAACTTGAATACAACTCATCTAGAGTTCAGAGCCAGTAAAACAGGCTCTCTCCTGTGCATTTGCAGTAGATCCTCCTCAGAAAATGCCTTGAAAGGGCCCAGCTTTCTCTCATTTTCCTTCTCAAAATGTTCTTCAGGTAGGTCTTGCTTACCTTATCCACTATCACCCCCTAGATGCTGAAGGTTCAGAGATGAATGTCAAACATATGCCTTCTCAGCACGTTAGTAACTGCTTCCTGACTGCCTTGACTTTCTGTAGAAAACTCGTGTCATAAACACATTGGTATATTTAATAAGGAGACTGAAAAGATGGGAATACCCAAGGACCTATGTGGAATAGTTACCACTAGAGTATCTTTAAAGTGTTCTCTGGAAAAATACAGATGATGGAGAAAAGAAATCATGCCAGAGATATCTGGGTGACTGCCCATAAATCCAGAACAAAATCAAGTCCCCAAAGCTCTTTAAGTTTATACTGCTCTTCTTGAAATGAGCAATTGAGTAATCAGCTTTAATATTAAACAGCTTTTTTTCTGAAAAAAAGACAATTCAACAGATTCTGCTTTTCAGCATCAAAAGAGAGTCAGAAAACATTGCACTGAAAAAATGGTACTGTTTGGTTGTCCCTGAACCCACACATCTAGCTCTGTTGACCACAATAATAAAATACCCCCAAAATCAGTTACACAACTCAACCTGTCRTCTTGCTCCACACTTTCCCAGTTGACTGTCAGGTGGATTTGCAAGGCCTGGYGGGCTGTGTTAGCGCTGCTCAGCGCGGTGTGCCGCTCTCAGCCATGCCACGCCACGCCACGCACAAGTTCATCGTCCTGCCCTCAGCGCAAAACACAGCAGCAAGTTAAAAACAAGAAAGGGAAATGAGACTCATAAGAAACCGAATATTCCAAAGCTGATCTTACAAATGCTTTTAAGATTGGACAGTTTTTTATTCCATATATATATGTGCATATATATGAATATATAACCTCTCTGCTTGTCAAGCCAAGTTCCTTTTCTCAGCTCAAGTCCAAACAGAGACCTTTAAAAATGACTGAAAGTAGAGTTTCTGTAGATAAACATGTCACTAAATTACAGGGCATTAAATTTAGGACTTTCCAGGCTAGATGTAAGATCTGGGGCCGCTGGGAAGCAATGCATCTTCCTTTCCCAACTGGATGAATTTCTGTTTCTTGCCTGCATGACACTAAGGGGAAGATTTTAAATCAGTCTGAAATAGCAAGCTTGCCTACTGTGAGTCTCAAGCAATCAAAATTATTTGGGGGGGAGGATGGCTGGCAGGATAGACAAAGCAAAATATTTAAGCCAGGCAACATTTCTTTTTAAAAAAATGGCATCTGTGTGTCAGAGCTTAACATTTGGACTATTAGCATGAGTGCCAGGAGAGATTACCAGGAAGAGCCATCAACTCACACAAGGGATGCAGCCTTTTTGTTCTTATATCCACATAGATGCAACAAACATAACCCCTCACCTCTGGCAAAACCAGATATTTGTAGATATTTTACCTTTAGATCAGTATGACTGCAGCATGTGGATAAACACAACCACACACACATATTTCCTACTCTACTACATACAGTTGATTCAACTAGCAGCCATACGAATGACTCCTGTCCCTTCTGTTGTTGCCTGCAGGCACTGCCAGGGTTAATTCCTTTCGTTGCGTGTGCACGTCTGGGTTGGTAGGAAGGAACCATCCAAACCTGCCAGCACACAGTGCAGAAGGCTAACTCTTGGATATTACCTTTTAATGACTGCTGGCCAGGGAGGATGGAGCATGATGGAACAGCATGTGCAAAGCCTGCAATAAAAGCTGGAGAGGTGGGCAGACCGGAGCAGAGTCTGTAAAAGCAGAGAGGTGGGCAGACTGCGCAACGGCAAGTGCCAAYGGAGGTCAGCACTGCCGGGGCGTCCATGTCTTCTCAGTCTCGCTCGCAGCCCTTGTCACCCAGTCAAGTAGCACCASCTGCCTTGCTGTGCTGCTGTAAGCACCTGCCAGCTGGGTACCTCAAAGAAGATCTCTGAAAAGGTCTGAACCCACTCGAATCATGCTAAGGTGAGACAGAAATGTGGAGTGAGGGTCCCAGGTCCACTGCAGTTAGACTACAGGGCTTATGATTAAAGAAGAAAAAAAAAAAGATATCCAGAGACCATCATTAGACTGCCTGAGAGCCTGTGTTAAGGTCAAAGACACAAAACACCTACAGATCCAGAAGAAACAGCATTTTGTGTCATTCATATTTATAGAAAACCTTGAATCCAACTAGGCTTTTATCAGCAGATTATGGTTTTAGAGGCCACAAACTTGTGAACTTGAAACAAAAAATATACAGACTTCCCTGTCCCTCTCTCACTCTAGAGGCCTTACAGTAGGTRTACGTATCTGATTCAGCTCTTTCTCAGGATGCTATTAATTTTTGGGTCTGTATGTACAGTTCTAATACAGGCCCATCCATAAGCAGCCTGTGGTGATCTTGCAACATAGCCAAGCAGCATATTTTGAAAACAAACAGTAATTGCACTAAGTTCTCAGAGTTGTTTGCACCAGCGTGATAYGTAAAAGCATCACGGCTCCAAGAGGGCCCTTGTCTGGAAACCAAAGAAAGCTGAAGGAGCACAGAAAGAAAATGCTCCCTTCATCCACCRTGCTGGACTCTGGGGCGAGGCGTCCTGCTCCAGCCATGTACCTCCTGTGCAGAAAGCTACAGGGAGCTAATCCATGACATTCTCCAGCTCCATCCTCCTTGTCTCCCTGTCCCCTTGYTCTGGGTTTTCATATTCACAGACGCATCCCTCCTGCTCCTGGGAAGTCACAGCTGTAAACGCAGCAGTACCTGCTTGGAATTGAAAAGCTGGACATTACCAAGTAGTCCAGCTCTGCTGACTTATCATTTTGCTATCACCTATGCCTCATTATCATGCAGTTTCTCTCCAGGTCTTGGCTTTCTCATCACCTTCCCCTCCTTCCCGGCCCCGCATCTCTCCCCCCTTCTTATTAAACATGAGCTAGATGATATCTCTCAGTCCTGCTTTCTCGTCCCCCACATCCCCCCTATTGATTATTTCCTTGGAGCTCCTGGCAGCTACTCCCCCAGCACCACGTTTGACCTTCCCTGTGAACAAAACAAAGCAACAATGTCAGTAGATTCTCAGCATCACAGCAACGAGAAACAGCCACTTCAGCTCACTCCCATTTCACAGATAGAGGGAAAAAGATGGAAAATTTGGTCTGAAAAGCTGCAAAGAAAGAGCTCAAAACCCAGTGTTCTAAGTTAACTGCTCCTGCTTTGCTCCGAGCTGATGGTATGCCCTCACACCACTGATGTRCAGCTCACTCCAAGCATTTGCCATGGCCCAAGGCACTTCCTTCCCTACTGTATGGAGATGCTGGAGCTTTTTAACTTGCATATTGACTRGCACAGAGAAACCCTGGGAGCTTAATGACATCCTGCAAATTCATCATCACTTGAGCTGCCAAGAGCCTTGTAACAACCATCCCACACACTCTTGCAAGGATGACGTTGACACTACACGAGTGGTCTCAAAAATCTTTTGGTTCAACTTGCACTTATGAAGGTTTCCTGTTTCTAAGGCAAGGTGAATCCATAGATGGGTTTTGCAGAGCATGGGGCGGGGGGCGGGGGGGAAGGGAAGAGCTCAAGGATCACTTGGGTTTCTTGGAATCAGTGGAGTCAGGGGTAAACAACTTGGACTGTGAAAAACGCACCATCAACGAAGAGACCAGCAGAACAGCAGGACCACACAGAGCGGACAGGAATCACCATACTAACACACTGAGTCGGGAGAAAGAGCTCATGCACAAAAGGATGAATTCTAAATAAAGATGAAGCAGATGCAGTTACAYTGTTGCAAGGCCAGTCAATTCAATCTCCACCTTGGAGGTTACCTGAAGTGAGACCTTTGCCGTGGCCTTTCCCAACCCCTCCATTTCTTACCAGYAGGTCTTTTCATACTTGAGTATCTGGACAATGAACCCTTAAAGTTTTCCACTTCTTTCTTTACATTTGGTACACTCACGCATTCCTTTAAATCAACACTGACCTCTCTGTTTCTTGCTCCCTGAATCCTCTTTGTCACATCTGTGACAGGGTGCAGTCCTCAGTGTCCTGCTCCCTCACCCTGCCCCTTCCAGGGAATCTTCTCCCCTCCCACAGTCAGCCACTGCTTCTGCGCAAATGATTTCCAGGTCTGCTTCCCACCTCTCTTGTTGTTTATCATGGTTGTCTGTTTAGATATTTCAAAAGCATCTCTTCAACACTTTCTTTTAGTCTGGACTCTACTCAAGGGTTTTCTGCCATTTTGAATTTGGAAATGCTCAGCAAATCMCATCACCTTCATCTTTTTTTGCCTYCTAATCCTTCTGTGCTTCTGTTCTCCATCAGTGCTGATAACTGCACTCTGTTTTTGGAATAATCAATATCCTAAAGGATTAGCCCTAACAGTTCATTTATAACTCCTCTGAAATCGAGCTTCCTATGCATAGGGCAGACTCAGCTTGGTGCTAACAGATCAGCTGTAAGGCATGGCCCATCTGGGTTGCTYCCTCCTTAGGCCAGAGGAAAGGCCGAGATAATCTCTTGTGTTCTAGCTCTTTCCCCTGTTTTTCTGTTCTAAATGGCTACAAAATAWCATATGGATCGATGTTACCATATATATTTATTGGATCTGAAAGCCCCCAAACATGAGGAATATGCACAGCTGGTGCTTTCTTATGCTAGGAGAAACACCCATGCACAGGCAACTAGCATCACAGAACAACACACAGTAATATTGGAGACTTTCTTGTTAAGCAGCTTTAACCACCACGGGACACATTTCCTCCCTTCCTCTCACGGTCCTCTCCGTTTGCCATCTGCCAGGCAAGACTGTTTCACGATCAAGAGCATAGAACTGCCGTACAGATACAGAGCGTATGAAGCAGACAGGATAAAGTTAGTCCCGGACACCAGAGAGTTGTTTCATTGACACGAAGTCACCCGGATACCATCTGACACCAACCCAACGAGACCACATTTTCAAGCCCTTGCGCGGCTGCTCATTTGTTTACAGCCAATTCGCTCTGAASGAGCGCCCTTCTGACAGCGAGGAAACGGAGGAGGAGAACGCTGTCGTCTCCAGAAGGCGATTTTATCAGGGGCAGTAACTGAACAGAGCTACAGCTATTGCTGTCTCCTAGGCTCAAAGAATTTAAAATTTAGAAAGGTACTGAGGTGACACTATATGATTTAAAAGTTAATTAAACTGAGTGATACAGTGTAACAGCCCCAGGTGTTTATTTCAAGCTAGCCTGTTTCTACAGCATTTAGAAAGAAAGAATAGGGGGGRAAAAGCTAATAAAAAACCTTGCAAGTGTTGCATTAAGAAATAATCACACTGTTAAATCATTCTGGTTCTGGAGCACTTCTAATAACTTCAAATCTTGGCAATTCTCTCAAGCTCAGGCTCATTTCCATTGTTCTGTTTTCCTCCTYCTTGGAGCTGGCAGGTTTTTCCTTTTAAGAACCCCGCGAGAGATCTGCACAACCCACTAGCGTGTGCAGCAGCCTCAGAGCTTTGAGCATCAGCTATGTCAACAGCTACACCTTTGCTTGAAGGCATGTCGGATCCCTCCTGAGCACTAATGGATCAGCTGGAACCGTACCATCCCTTCCACGCTGATGCTGGCTTAGAAAAGAAATGGCTCAAAGCAGGGAGACAGCGTTGGGGTACACAGCGAGGCTGACAGACCTTAGCAGAATAAAGCAAGCAGCTGAAATGCAAAGGAGATATATATGGGGAAGCGTAGATAGAGCTGAAGGAAACTGGAAAGTTTGGGAAAGATTTGCTTTCTCCTGCAAGCCCGCTTGTTATAGAAAATACAATGACAAGAGATTACATAGGACCATATCTGTCCCCAAGGCCCTATTGACCTAGAACCCGCTTTTGCAGGATTTTTGTCCCACATAYCTGCCAATCATCTGATAGTGGCCCAACAGCAGCCTCTTTTCCCTTTCAGGGATYTGTCACCTTTTCTTCTATAGGTTTTAAAAAACTTCTAAAACTTTTGATCTTCAGATCTCAGAGTTCCCCCCAGCCAAGGACCACCTCTACTCAGCATTGCTTAGAAAACTGCCCAAAGCCATGTGACATAGTGGCTGATCAAAAGGAGAGAGATGGGGGCAGCRATAGCATGGTGGGGTAGAAAGAAAGAAAGAGAGTTTTCAATGTCACCAACACTCTTGAAAGGCCCCAAGATATCTCACAGGGCATTGCAACTATGAGTGCTCCTCTGCAATCAAAGGAAAAGTCCACTTTTCCATAATCCGTCAGGTTAATAAATGACTCCCTCTTCTTCCTACAGCCTCTCCTATTACCAATTCTCATGCAGCGTGCCGGAGCCTCCTTTCACTATTAATACCACTCACTGTGAAATGTAATTACCAGCTCTATCACAAGGCGTCAGGCACATTTATCCACTGTACACACTCGCTGATTCCAGATCACATCAGTCACTGGCAGGCTAGTTCTGACAACGYTGCCCAATGGAAAAAGCGCCTGCAAAGGCTCCCAGCTAACTTAGGCCACTTAAGGGGAGTGCAGAACCGTTCTGTGGGTTGAAAATGGGCTCAGTAAGCAAACACAAAAACAAGAAGCAAAGAGAGATACTTAATTTAATAGAGAGTCATAATTTAAATCCAAAGAAAAGAAGAGTGATAGGCAGAGTGAAGTGTCTGGCTGGARAAGATGGATGAGTAAACGTTCTAGAAAACAATTCAAAATGATCGAGTGAAATGAATGGCTCCCTCCTCCGGGCTGACACAAGCAAAATCCCTTGTTTGCTTTGTGGTTTAACTCTTGCCATTATGTTTTGATTAAAGCCAATACAAAGCTTGCTTACTGCCCCTTGCTTGTGGATTTCTTCTTCTCTTCCTCTTGACACCTTTTTGCAGCCGTTCTCTAGCAAGCACACAGGATACCAAGAACTTGGACTGTTCAATTCCTTCCCATTTGGTGAAACAGAAACTCTCACAAGGGCATGGACTCAGCCAGATATCTACCAGTTTCAGCTATATTTAAAGATCCTATTACTCAGAAGAGAAAATAACACTCGTTCTGACTGATGTCCAACTGACTCTTACATTAAGTGTTTCAAATTCCACGGGGCTAGAGGCAGCCTTTCTTGTCCTATCTGAATATCGAGTACATGCTTTGAAGGCAGCACCTTCAGTACACTCAATATTTTTGCAGCTGTTTAAAAGCAAGCAGTCTATGCTTATGATGGGAAAAAGATAAAAGATGAATTTTGTTTACAGTTCAGTGTTTCCATTTGGCTATGAACAAGAAAATAAAGCCAGAGAAATGCAACTCAAAATACTTATGACAAAGTAAAATCAGAATAATCACAATACTTGAAAAGGAATAGAGYAGAACCAAAATAAACAGGATTAGTTACGTTAACTGCTTATCCATTGGTGTGTTCCCAACTTTAAGACTGCAGTGTCATCACTCATAAATCATCCCCTGGTGCTTTGGACCCTTAGTGGTTTGGATCATCTTTCAAAAGTCAAAGTTAAAAATGGAGCTTTTTGTAGGCTAAGACCACATTGGAGCTTCAGTCCATGCACTGCAAGAATCTGCGTCTTCAACTGCCACCTTCGCCAAATGATCCCCAGATACATTTRCCTTTTTATTCTTCCCCTGAGGGGATCTAGAGTCTGAGCTCAGTTTCTTCAGTAACRGCATAAAGCCAGCTAATGATCTGCACACCAGTGACTTCCACTGCCCAGTAGTTTCTTACTCAGAGCCAGGAGAAAGGTGTCTTGAAAAATAAGAGGAGTTTTGAGTTTGTTTGTTTTTTTTTTTTTAAGAAAAAAATGAAAAAAAAAGAAAGCTTGCAGAAGTGCTGGAAGTTCTAAAAAACTACAGTACTAATCTGCTGGGGATGAGAAAGGAAACTAGTTAGGCATCTTCTAATTAAAACAAAACATAACRGTGTAACCTGCTACGGTATGTTTGCCCTGTGTGCACACCAAAGCAACATTCAGAATAAATCTCTGTGTTCTTAAAAGTACAATAGCACTCCCAGGAGCCTGGAAGGATCAGATGTTCCTCTTTCCACATGACTGTTCTCTTCAAGTACTTAATGAATGCAACTGGTAGAAGAGAAGGGAAGGAAACAGCTGAACTTCAAACCTTTCCCACACTCCCATAATTTTGGTGCTGCTTTCAATAATGATTAATTTGTGGATCATCTACTTCTAATTTCACACAATAATGATACTTCCTGCTTTGATGCAGGCCTTTTTAAGCATGATGGTGGCAGATGGCAGGCTATTACACAGCATGGCCATACTGCAATGGAAGCAGGAACGATTATTAACAAAAATAGTAACTCTTCAAAATCAAAAAGGTGAGGGCCCATAGAAGAGCTATGATTTTATTTTTACACCTCAAACCAGTTATTTGAATGCATTATGAACACTGTAAATATACTCAATGGATATAATGAAAATACATTATTAATTTTCACACATTATTAATGAGCTTATAAATTCACAAGTGATGGAGTCATGACAGTGTGAGGGAAAGGTCATGAATAATAACTGGAGATGAATAATATATGCACAGTTAGCTTACAGGATCCTTTGCTCATATGACTGYAGTACTTCATGTTTATTTAACCTGGCAGTGCACTGACTTTTTATTCTTTGCTGGATAATAGCAGAAAGAATTGCACAGACTAGAATCTCTATTAATTCAACGTACCAGATCACAGTGAACAGCTGAACCTTCTGTGGGGAGGCTAGCGTAGCCTAATGCTAAAAAACAGGGATCCCCTTCTCTTCTCCATCACTGCTCTTCCTCCATGACATCTTCATGATTCCCCTCATTCACTTTCATTGCCAGCACATGGAGAACATCAAGTTTGGAAAGAGCCATAGCTGACCCAGAGGAAAACTCAAGACCAGCTTGCATGGCAGGCGAGGGTGACTAACCTGAGATCAGTGGAGACATGCCAAAATCCCTGGTGGTATCTCAGTTTGACAAACAAGGAGAGGCAAGCCTTGCGCTGTGTGCACATACAGACAACTTTGTTTTGGTTCCATCTGTTASGACTAATTTGTTAATTATTAAATAGATAATTTATCATCGCTGCCTGCTTGATCTGTGTTTATTACCCACTGTCTGAAACAAAGGGAGTGCTGTGTGAATAAAGATGAGATTAATTAATAAAGAAAAGTTCAGGCAACTGCGAACTTGCAGTGGCTGCTTCCAGTCACTATCTAAGCAAAAGGTGGCTGGAGGATGGGGGAAACATCAGGAAATGAAGTCTCTGAATGTCAAATTTCCTTCTTTCCCTCCACAAACTGCTGCTGGATGATGAAAAGTAAACCCTCTCTGAAGTCATTCACCTTAGCACTTTCCAACCAATTTCTTCCAAGACTGAATCCAGCTATTCCATTAATCGCTAATTGTGAACAAGCAGTTCTCCAGATGGTTTGTTCTGGTCAGCATCCACGTCTCATTCCCAACTCTGTGGACAAGAATTGTGTCACTATCACCTTGTCACCTTGTTTGGGTACTCAACAAAGCACAGTCAGAGCAGCAGATCACCTGTCCTTGGACCTGGAGCAGGGATCCAAGCTCTGCTTTTCTTCCCTCAGTCACTGACCAGCCAGTGCCCATACTTTTCTTCAGGTCTTCACACACTGTCAGATTCAAGTTTTCGTAAGGCTGCTTCAGCAGCTACTCCCTCCTTATCACTTTAGTTTCAGAAATTTGCACTTGTCATTTCTCAAAGGGAATCTCAAAAGTGGCAGAWTAACCAATATCCACATGTCAGCCTCACCCAACCGCGTTTTACTGCCACCTTGCAGTACAGAGGAGCTGCACTTCGTAAACCTCCATAACAGATGACGGCTGCTGTTTTCAGAATTCACTACATTTATTATTTTTTTGGTGAAGGTTATGATGGGAGAAGAGCAGAAAGAGACTGAAAGTGGTGACAGTAGGAAGCAAGGTGCTTTCAGAAGCTTCCTGATATGCTGAATTTTGCATTCCCACATCTTGTACAGTAAAAGGCAAAGGGAAAGTCACACCTGGAATCCACCTTATTTCACTAGTTTTCACTGGGTGACAAGGTGACTGTTCAAACAGTAAAATTCTAAAATGAATCTGACAAAATGAAATGCCAACTGAAAGACAATGTTTACAGCTGAAGAAAAAAAAAATCTTAGATAAGCCCACCTGTGCAATAGGCCACAGACAAAATAAATACCAACATGCGTAAACATATAGGAAAGATCCTGAAATGCAGGCACCTGAGAAACCTGAGTAAGTCATTYTCATGCTATCACATGATGCTAAGAGCCTACAGGCAAGTGGTAATTTCCAAAGAGCCAAGTATCCAACTCACCACACTATTCAGTCCCTAAGGTATCAAGRGAAATCAAAGCAAAGAGATGGTAAGTCATTTGATTAAAGACACTTTTCAGGTTAATGGACAGGCCAAAACCAGCAATCATGTCTCCAGTCATGCAGTCTAAAAAGGAGATGCATCATGTTTGGTTCATGGTAGAAAAAGACCTTCTCCATAAAGGGAAATGACCTTCCCCATAAAACTTATTCAGCCAGCTCTTAAGAGAAATTTAGGTGATCTTTTGGTTAACTGTTGCTCTGCTATACACCTCTGTGCAGCTGCTTCTCCACTACCTCAACTGCTCATGATCAATTTAACAAGTATTTTGTACAAACAAAAGTTTTCTTGCTAAATAAATTAATTATGACAGAGTAAGCAAAAACTTTTTAAAAATGCATGTTTTGATGTGATTGTTTTTTTAATTGGCTGGTTTAACATTTGTATTTAGATTTAATTTTCAACTTGATTATCCTTACCACAAGGTCAGGCTGCTGGAGACACAAATCRGCCCTGAAGCTTTTAGCATTTGCTACCAGGCCTCCCAAAGGAATCCACTTGGTACTTTTGTGTTCCTACAACCCACTTTCCCTTTGTTACTACTGTTATTTAAGAAAGTAAGATTAAATTTACACCAACAGCAGATGTACTTTTCCTAGCTCTCCATTAGTAATTTTAAAATGAGATGATGCTCTGGAGCCCTGAGCACTAATCACAGCACCAACAACTCCTTTCCCTAAAGGCCTGAAGAAAATCTCCACTCTACCCCAACTGTCCTTACCATAAAACAAGCGATGATAACAACCAGCCAGGAAGGTATGCCAGTGAGTGGATTAATTATGTTTGGGAATTGCTTGAAGGACGAATGCTATGAGCTGGGACAAACAAAGTTAYTGCATTTTCAATCCTGTGGCAGTACACACATGCTGCACCTAGGCTGAGGTGATGACTGGCTCCAGCTGCCTCCAATGTAAGGTAAGCTTGCAGCCTCATTAGTATTGAAGCACAGGAAAGTCATTTTCTTTTCAGTAGAATTACCTACTTATTAGCAAAGGCTGCCTCAACTTTCTCTTTCCTACTTCAGAGGAGCCTTATATGTTCTTCTACTGTTTCCCAGTACCAATATTTGCACCATCAGGCGCTCTGCTCATCAGCAGTATCCTTGATTTCTCATAGGTTCACAAATTGTGAAGCTCAAAAGAACCGTAAGAATCAGCCAATCTAAGCTGATGAAAAGCACAAGCTAGTGAATTAAGCAAAGCAATTCCTGCATCAGGCTCATAATTGCTAGCTGAGTTAGAACATTTCTTGTACAAGAATATCCCGTCTTCATTTAGACACTTCAAAGCGATCGTGAATCCCCCATGTACTGAGCTAAATAGTTCCAATGGTTAATTACCCCTGTTGTAACAAAAGCATTTCCTTATTTCTAATCTTTCCTGGTTTCCACTTCCAGGCATTTGATCTTGTTATGCTTTTGTCCAATAGATTAAAGAGCTCTTTACTAGCCAAAATCTTCTTCCCATATAGGAACTATGATCAAGCTACTTATTAACCTACTCTTTGTTAAGTAAATTAGAAGGAATTTCTTCAGCCTCTCACTGTCATTAGATCTTGAGGTGAGGCAAGAGAAGTAGACACTGCCCAGCAGTTCACCGCTTTTCAGAGAAAATCAGACTAAAATAATAATGTAATAAAATAGCGTTGCATGCGCTATGCGCCTCACTCTATCCATCATGTCTCTGCATTAACCTGTCCTGCCTTGTCTTGTCCCACATAGTCAATGTTGGCAGTAATGTCGGAAGTTGGTTTCAGGCTGACTTTTGTGTATCTCTTTGAAGATCACTGACCCTATTTCRACAGGGACAGAAAAGGATAGAGGCAACCTCTGGCATCCAGGGAGATTCTGCTGGAAAAAACAAGAAGGGGCTCAGTGCTTTTTGTCAAGAGGTTGTGTGCTAAGCTGGCACCAAGGCCCTTTGCCAGCTCTTCTCTCCTCCCAAGGCTGCTCTGCTTTCTCCTGCCCACATGGCAAATTACCTACACAGTCATCTCTCCTCCTAGCACCAACGGGAGCTCTTGGATCACTTTTCCTCTCTCCTCCCACTTCTCTCTCACACGTGCCTTTTCTTCACTCTCCTCCTTGCCAAGTTCCCTTAAAGTACATTTTCTCCCCTCCTTTCTCTTCACTTCACTTTCTTTGTGGGAGGATTATGGGGCAGGTGCCCTCACAGCTGGGAACCTCACAGCAGGCTGAAGGAGATGGGAATAGCTCATACTGTTTCCCTATCGTCTCTATCTCATTTCTGGGAACCAGGCAAACCTGAGACAAAAGGCTGGGGTCACCTTGGTATAAAGAAAGCAGGAGAAAAAAAAAAACTGTCAGCACACCCCAGAGGATGCATTTAGGAAACAAAAAGTCTGCCATTGCTGCTTTTCTCTGTCCTTTGGTACATTCTTCCACGTACAATAAATGGACATTTAGCACAACTGTTCTTAGATTACTGGGAAACGACGATTTTCAAACACTGCTTTAGCCTGTTTAAGGGGTAGGACTCAATAGCCACTTTCAGTGTTTTTTTCTCCAGTTGTTATCTACTCCTCTAGTAGTAACAAACAATGCTCAGTATACACACTCTTTCCTCATGGTGTACTCAAGTGGTTTAACTGGAAGTGAATTTAGTGCTGATGGGAGGGAATAAACGGCAAGCAATAAGCGTGAAACTCTAGTTATCCCCAGAAGAAGCGTGGCGAGACAGGASAGACAGGATCAGCTGCACCAGAAGAACATAAGATGCCTCAACTGCCTGTGGACAGGGCATCTCAAGTCCCCTCCTTTTCAGATAACAAGGTTAAAAATGAYCATGGTGGACCCTAGATCCACTGACTGCTGGACACAAGGCAGTGGCACTTTCCATTTCATTCTTATGTCTGCTGCTCAACAGGAACTAGACAGATGGGGAAAAACCCTTTCTGGAGAGAGAAACTACTGCTGAGTGCCAAYGATTTTCTGTCACTACTGACCAGGGCCCAGACATGGCCTGGTGACTTTCAAGTGAAAAGGTCTGGTCTCTATTGACTGGTCCTCTGGCAGTGTAGACACTATGAAAGAATATTTTTTCCCCCATTAGTTTCGGTTATAATTTATTGGAAAAGGGTTGAAATTCAATCAAACCAGCATCTCCATCATCACCTCTCTGATTTTGTCTCAATGCCCTGATAATTTCACTGAGACAATCTGGAAAAAAAAAGCAAAGCACAAATCCAGCGCGATTAGAGACCGTCAGATATGTATTTCCATGTGATTACTTTCTGTAATTGGCTGTCAGACCACGAAGCTGCCACTCTCACATGCGGCTGCAGATAGAGATCCCTCCAGGTATAGAAGAAAGCAAACTCCACCCCACTGGTGCAGCCAAAACTTCACCAGCACGGCCAAAACTCTGCCAATGGAGCCCAGGGAGTCGTGGCAAATGCAGGAGGCCGTTAAGGAAGACGGCGCGTTTCCCATGGAGGGCTTTAGGCAACAGCAGCATTGGGAAAAGCAAGAAATCAGCTCCTAAGAGTTGGTTCTCATCAGTATTGTGAGTACTCTGGACATAAATTTTGTTATATTAATGAGTCACAGTGGTCACATAACCTACCGTTCCATCATTTCTTCCTTTCTAATGGCTCCTCCCGGAGATCTAATCTCAGTAAAATGCTGGAGGAGCCTCTCAAACGGCCATGTTTTACTGCTGTCAGTCTATCACTGGTTCCTCATGCCAAAGGGCCGCAGGGGAATAATCTCCTACTTCAGAGATCAAAGTTCTGTATTAATGACCAGGAACTGCTGCTCACTCTGACGCAGACCGCCAGAGAAACTTGCTGCCTCTCACCAGCCAGAAGCCTCGTTTGTTTATAGCAGCAGCATTAATCTAGTCAGCAGCTTCCCAATACAGTCGTCATTTACTATTTGTTTAGTGCCCAAAATGCAACAGGTATTTGTGAGGACATGACTGAGGCAGAGTCCCTTCCTTGGAAAGCTTCCAGGCTAATAATAGGAAAAAAAAGCCCTGAAAGGAGATGAATGGGGACTGTATTGACATGCAGGATGGGTTTGGATAGATAAAGTACTCAATTGCTTCTCTCCACAGCGGTATTTTACACAGCTTCCTATATGCACATAATACATGCAGTGAGGTTGTTCCTTTATCTGGATGTGGAATGGGGTAGAGAACGAAAGAAAGATGTCAGTGAAAAGAATAAACAGCTAGAGAGATAAGAAGGATAAGAAGCTTGAAGACCTTGGGATCTTTAACCACACTAACAGTGTCAAATTTTCACCYGAAACCATGGTTCCCCAAGTAGAAYCAGAATGCTCCCATCCAAGCTTCRTTTTTGACTGGTGGGGTTTTCTTCCAGCTGCTACAAGTATTGTCCTMTCTCTCCTGCTTTCCTTTGTTACAATGATAAAAGAGGAACTACAAAATTGGCACAATCTTCCCACAGGGAAGGAGTCCACATCTTTGGACTCTACAAACATGAGCACCTACTTTGATGCTCTCATTTTTTTTTATTTAAGTGCTGAAAAGTGCTTTAGAAGCAGCTCAGGAGCATCTGTTTTACACAGGGCAGTGGTCTTCAATCTGTAGCTCAACAGACAGCTTACAAAGATTTAACATGAGGTGGCTAAGAAAAGCAAACTGGTTGTCACTGTTGGTTTATATCCACTAGACAGCGTTCCTATCTCCATCACAAAATATTTAAATATCTGCGAGCTGAAAACAACTCACACAGATTACATCACGTGATTTCCAAGCTCAGAGAGGAGCCACAAATGGAAAGGAGTTCAAGCCTTTGGGCAGCCCTGCTTCGTTCTGCAATGAAGCACTGGAATAACATTCCTGGGCTACATGCGCCTAGTTTGTACCTCAGCAGTGCTCAGGCATGTTACGCTGCTGCGAAGAAAATCAACATTTATGACCATCTCTTAGGCAACTCTATCTTCTACACCAGTCCTCTGAACATTTCAGTGTTTACACGGACAGTTCAGGTAAATATGAGCTTCGTATGTGCTAAATAGAAAAGCATCTTGATTCAGAAAGCCAGACTGGGCCTTCCCAGCAGCCAGAATCACCTATCTGGAAACTGCAAGATTAAGTAACTCCAAAAACTGGGCTTCCATAAGAGAGAGAGGTAYTATTTCTATTTGGGGCTTATTGACAGAATTACAGGCCACATGCAATCTGCCCTGTTTTTGCCTATGGTCTAGGCCTGCCTGTTAAAAACTATTTTAGAAAATATTTAGCGCACTAAAGGATTGGTGAGTGCTGGCTGAGAGCAGACTATGAGCAGAAAGGGCTGGGACAGGACACAGGACGTGAGAGGTCAGACGCAAGAGAGAACACTGTTACAGTACAGACAGCCCCGTGAGCAAAGGCTAGCAGAAATTGGTGGATAAACATGAAGAGTTTTGATTTTTCTAACAACAACTGGAAGAACTATTGCTTTTTTTTTAGCAAGCAAATCAGTTCCTTGCAGTGTTAGCATGGTCTCCCTTCTACATCCTGGAAACCTTCCTCCTGTGAGAGCAGCATCTTTCATACTTTAGGAAATTGTCTGCTTTCCTGAGACACGTTTGACAGCGGTGGGACCCTGGTCAACATGGCTGTGCTGTAGCCAGTGGCTCTTCTGCCTTTTCCCTGCTCCTGGCATGTGCCAGTGAGCTTACCCTCCACAAAGCACAAATCCAGCACAAAAAGAGGCTGCTGTACACGAAGGGGAATGTGAGCTCATCCAGAGAAGGTGTCATTTCTGCTGGGATTAGGCAGCATGCATGGAAAGCCATCTACTGGRAAAGAGTGATGTGCCTGGCCTCACTGGGATGCCTCCTCCTGCTTGCCACTCTTCTCATCT
This sequence comes from Rhea americana, assembly GCF_003343005.1. NCBI lineage: Eukaryota > Metazoa > Chordata > Aves > Rheiformes > Rheidae > Rhea > Rhea americana. The sequence continues at coordinate 1,583,828 of NW_028185039.1, read as the reverse complement.
CTTTGCTGGACTAGTTTCAGACAACTGCCTAGCGCTGGCTGCCACTCCATAGTGGCACCGAAACCCCATCATTTCTAGTTCTCTCCAAAATCCTTTACGCGTTCCCTGCCTGATGATTCTCATTCATTTGTTCAGGTGGCCAAATGCCTACCAGTCATGCTGTACTTCATCCAGCTGCCTTCCACAGTCACTCGGTGCAGCACTGTCTGACACATATGACAAGCCAAGATCACCAAAGTAGAGATCTGTGACCATGCTTCGCTTCTACCACTCTGCTACGCAGCTTGTGAATGGAAAGAGCCAGCAGCAGAACAATGAAACAGGAATGAAAGGTATAACTCGAAGAAATTGTACTGCTTCTGCTTCAAACAGCACAGCCTACAGCTCACAGCACTTCCCTGGGGCCTATTCCAAATCCATACACACAGACTGGACGTTTCTTGGATAAAAGCTTCCCTGCCTGGGTCCATTACAACTCTAATAAGATCCTTGCTTAGAAGGGAGACTGAGCTAACTGAAGGCAAGGTCAGAATTTGCATGGCTTAATGGATTTAGGACAAGAGCTGGGACATCATTAGTCCCCACTGATGTGTGAGCTCCCTCCTAGCACACAGTCCTCCACTCCCAGCAGAACAGTGGCCTCTGCATTGGCACGTCCTCTCCGATACAAGTGAAGGGAGGCTGTGGCTGTGCACATATATCTCAACCGCATGGAAGAGAGAGTGTAAGAGGCACAGGTGCTAGCACTTAATGCAGGTTACCATAATGGCAGACAAAACAGAGCGTTTAGCTTTTTTGCTCCAAGAGAGCAGTGTGACCTTTCTTGTGTGCCTGGAGACATCTAGTGCCACAGAGTTTGGATAAAAAGGGTCTATAGAAGGGGAAAACAGCAACAAAAAAATCCCAGTGGTCTATACAGACAAAAGCACGCGAAGAAGGCAGGGGAGCAGCAGATGAATTTTATGCCTTGATGCAAAGACTGCATCTAAATAACATACAACACCACATTTCCCTCCTGGCTTCACTACTTTGCACTTTGAAAGACATCCATATGGTTAACTTGGCAGCAAGAACGTGCCTCTGTGATTTTCACTGAGCTAATGGGAGCCATATAATGTTACCTGTATCTTGGAGGACAGTGTTCCCACCCATCCCAATATTTGTCTAATAAAAGGTCAGCCCTTTATGGCATCTACTTGCAAAATTAAGAGCCTCTTTCGGGAGCTAAATGTTTGCTTTAGATTTGGAATTACTGTAATTAAAGTTACATTGTGCTCAGATTGGTGCCAATCACTGCAGAGCTCCAGGCACGACCTGCTGTTCCCAACACCATGAGCCTGGGCGTCCCACTCCATTAGCTCCAGGGAATTAGCTGTCATTAACGAAGAGATGCACACTCCTTCGTGTTGTCAAACCGCAATCAAGCAGGTCACAGGTGAAGAATAAATACTTTCAGAACAAGCCCAATTACACCATTTACATTTCATTACAGAACCTGTTTAATCCACTGATGGGCTCCCAAGTTCTTCTGCCTAATAAACAACATTTCAGAGGAATTAATAGGCCCTGCAAAACATGCTAATTACACTCTTTGCATTGCATTTGCAATATTGATTTTAAAGTTGCCACTTCCCCCTCCACCCTCCTTTCCCAGCCTCAAAACCTCAACTTTCAGCAAAGTACACTCCAACCAACCTAATTACTGGTGAATTTAGAAGCTAATGCATCTCTCTTGTCAAAGCTCGGTTCCAGTGAAGGCCAAGATACAGTGAGGGATTTTCATGTCCATAACTTGTGCAAGTTCCTTCAGACGACCGCTGGAAACAGCTGCTGAATAGCAATTACAGGCAGAGAGCAGGCATCAGCAGAGGCTTTGCCATAGCAACGGTGCCTGGCTGGACCCGCTCCCCAAAGACGCCTCCTCCTCGCACAGACCACAGCAGTGGAACGGGTGCGATGACAACGCAACCGCAGCAGTCGCATTTTGATTCGCAACCGAACCTATTCAATGCTTTCCTGGGCACTGAACTGTTTAAAAACAAAAGGAAAGTTTATTTTCAAATTGCGGGCCTCAGCTAAACCACTCGGAAGAGACAAACAAATCAGATGTGCTCGCAAAAGCTGCCGTCTGGCTGTTTATTCATCCTGACTGTTTTGCCCAGCTCTTGCCACTGGCTTTTTGTTCCCTTCCTGCTCTACATGCTCATTTTGCCCTCCTCTCTGCTTCTCCCAAAATGTTTTTTTTTTTCCCTAAATTCTGTGGCTTTCTTTTCCAACCTCAGACTTTGGACATCTCGGTGGCTGTCCCTTACCGCCGTGGCTTTATCCAAAGCTTATTGACAGCTAAACACACCCAGAGGAGGTGACGGAGGAAGGGACAGCAGCATTTGTAGTGTTCTTGCCCACAGTCTGCAGCAAAGGACCAATACCTTCTGCATTTAATTCCTTTCTTAACAACAAAGAAGGAAAGAAAAGCCAGAGGAAGCCACTCCTGTGTTATCAGAATATGGTGGGATACAAACCAACCATGAGCTCAGATGACATGAGGGAATGGAGTGGTCTCAACTAGACAGTCACCTCTGATTGGCCCTGCAATAAAAACTGCAGGCAGCAGACCTGAAGAATGAGGAATGGGACATGACCTAAGTAAATATAAGTGAAAGGGCCAAAGATCTACTCCTTCATCTACTCTCTAGGAGATATTATGGGTTTTTGAGGGAACAGATAAGGAAGCAGACACTGCAAAAAATCAACCGAARGAGCAGTCAAAGCTTAGTGAAGACGACATGCGAATCAGATGCATTGTCTCTTCTCTGGCAAGCAGTGCAACTAAGAAGTCGGGAAGATGAAAGACAGTATATCCCCAACTGTGCTAASAGCAACACAAGTACAGCACATGGCCAAGGATTTCACCTCTGGTGTACCTAGTTTATGTGAATGCTCATCCAGGAGCAAGTTACCGCACCAGTCAAAACCTTTTTTGTTAGCTCTATCATCCATGTAATCCTCTTTTTGAAATCAAGACCATATGTTCCCARCTGCTCCAGGTAATCCACAGTACTCCCTGGCCTTCCATCATCTGTTCAGGAAGCTTTATGGTGGAAAGGACCCACCAGCTTCCCGACACACTCTATGCAAGACCTGAGATGCCTCCACTCTGCGTGTACACACTGCCTTTGCCACTGTGAACTAGCACATCTGGCATACAGGAGGCAGCTATGGTAACAACAAACACCAGCAGGCAACCAAGACATGGTGGGGGGTTGGCTGGCATCTTATACCTTTTTATAACAAAATTTTGATGTGTATGGGATTTCTTTTCTCTCTCAGAGATTCTATAGGGATTTAGAACGTTTAAATGATACAAATAATATACTGAGATCACTTTCCCCTCATAACCACCAAACTGGATTAGTTAATTATTGTCTGGAAAATACTTTGAAGCTTCACTTATGCTATTAATCACATCTGCCCCCTCCCTGCTATTTCACATCACTTACCAACAGTAGGACAGACTGGAAAGGAGAAACAAGTACCAATTGCATTTTGTTAAACACATAGGGGTGGGGTGCTTTCAGTAAGTACATTATTATTTGCCAAGAATTACCCTCACTCTTATAAAAATGCCACAAGACATCAAAATCTACAAGCAAGAATTCTGACTCCTCTGCAGGGCAGACCCTTAGGCAATGTGACACCTCTTACAGTATGCTTTGCCCATAGCAGGCTGGGAGAAGGGAGAAGAAAAAAATTCTGACATGCCTGAATTCCGAAAGGCCCCAGCCTTTTATTTTAGGTTCTTCATGGCAGGGCTAACCCAGCTTAAGCCTGCTTAGTTTGCAACAGCAGAAAGGTGAGACCACCTCTAATTTAAAGTGATGGAAAAGCAAACCGACAAAAAGACATAGCGAGCTATTTGAAGGTTAGCCCTTCTCCTTCTTAATTATCCATAGAAAGTAACAGCTCACTGTTGCCATCTTCACTGCACAGGTAAGAGTAAAGACAGACAGGAGATTTTTACCCAGTGGTTACAATGATTAATGTTTCTAAACAGACATACACTTTGAAAGCACCATTATAGAAAAAAAAAAAAAAAGAAAAAAAAAAAAAAAGTTGTTGCTTTATATTTTCAACCCACTATTTTCCCTGGGCATTGAGCCAGTGACTGAAGAATGAGGAAAGTTACTATTTAAAGAGTTATCTTGAACTGCAAGGTTCGGTAATGAACATGACTTGTTACAGTCCCCTTCACAAAAATCAGGGGCAAATGAAAAAGGCATGGATGAGCGCTCTTCAGAGCACTCTGTCCTCAATCAAACTCAGGGGAGGAAGCCCAGTGACATGCTTCTGACAACTCCAGCCCAGTTTCCCTGGTGGAATGAGAGCAAACTTTACTCCATCACTGCCAGGAGAGGACCAGGAGCTGTTCAGGCACAAGTTACCTTTGCTGTCTGTTGCTGTCAAGGAAGATGCAAGATTAATCTGTTGAATTCAAAGAGCAAGACACAGTATCTTTCAGTTTTTATACAAGCTGCTAGGTTATATAAAGCTACCAGTCTTATAATTGTGAAATAACACATATTCTACAGAGGTCACGCTGGGAAAAGAAGAGGTGTGAGCTTCCATGAAGCCAGTGTTCATATCTCATTAGTTGCTGCATTACCTCTGAGAACAAGTCCTGCCACAGCTGGGATGTTACATGTATGCTGAAAAGACTCCTTCCCAGGAGATACTAAATACAAGTTGGAAGAAGCTCCTGCAAAACCAGCTTGCAGTCTGCCTGGGTATGGCTAGTTGCTCTCATTTCTTGTAATACCTCATCCTACCCCCATATGATTTCAATAGTTATTTTACCGTGGGAAGTAGGAGGACAATAAAGGCCATGGATTCTGTATCCAGCTTTGCCTCAGGAACACCAGTGTTACGAGTTACTGCTGTAAAACCCACAATTCCAGTGTGACCTCCTGCATCCAGGGTTTTCTGCTATTATAAACTCTGCAAAATAGCATGCTGTGTCCTGCCCATAAGGCAGACAGACAACAGACTGTGGTCTAATTAGAAAAGACGTGCTTCCCACATTCTCTATAAAGCTGCCTCAGCCTACAACTAAGGACAAATAAATAATYGTCGGGGCTAACCAGCCTAGAATCATAAAGGAGGGAAAAAGTAGGAATTGGATCTTCTCAGATCTCATCTAAGAGATCACAAAGAAAGCATGATAACAACTGCGAAGACACACAAACCCGGTTTCAGTACAGCCTAYTCCTTTTCCACAGAGTCAGGTATGCTCCACCTTAGAGGTCCTGTGCCAACATCTTGGTATTTTTCTACATTTCCCAACTAATAAGAGGCGCAAACTGCTACAGGTGACTAACTGAAATATTTGATCAGCAGAAGACGAACTTCTGCATTTTGATGTTCCAGATTAGYGTAAGATGACATGAGATCAGGAAAAAGAGGAATGAATAGATGAAGATAAGTGTGAGAAGAAGAAAGGAACACAGGAGATAATCAACAGGGGAACTTGGAGAGAATGACCTAGCACGGGTGCAGATTGTAAAACAGTCTCTCAGTACCGTATTTGGCCACATCAGAAATTTGCTTATGATGCTCTTTGAATAAAAGGTGTTACAGGGATGACCTCCAGGAGCATTCTATGCATTACCTACATGGATCACAGTCAGTCATCAAAAAATTTCTGAATCTGGGGCTCTCCAATTTTGCATCCCCTTCCATAATCCCATGGGGGTACAATGACTTCAGACACACTTCTGACCTTCTTTGAGAGCCAACTGCATCACTGAGACCTATGCTATTCAGTTTTGCCAAGACAATTCCTCACTGTGTTGCCATGGCTGAGAAAACCCTAAGAATTTAACAGCACAGAGATAGGATTAATCCTAAGTGACAGTTTCCAAAGAAATCATGAAGAACAAGCTGGAGTTTCCTAAATTACCTCAGCTTAGTCCCTCTATTCCTTCCTCAGTGACTGAATGACCATGCAGGCATCTGTTCAAAATTCATTTTCGTTAATTAATTTTGCCTTTCTGCCCACAGACCTGGGACAGGGCCTGTCCCCTGGACATCCGGAGGGTGTTCAACTAGTTCACTCTGACAGGGAACCTGCCTCTGCCAAGAGACAAGGCAGCATGCACTGGGGACTAAGCAGTGCCAGCTCACACATACCAATAGCACCAGATGTCAAATGTCACTCCTCGTGTGTGACATGCATTTGACAGAAACACTTACGTTTCCAGTGCTCTCTTTCATTTGGTGAGGGGAGAACATGGACTGGACTTGAGACCAGGAGGCTGCTCAAAGCTCTTCCCACAGGAACAGTGACAGCAGGAGCCACCATATGGGATGAGACAAGAAACAACTTTGCCTTAGTCCTTCTGACTGAATAGGACTAATCAGGCTGAACTTGGTGTCCATCTGCTGACCACTCACATCACAGGCTACTTTATCAAGAAACTTTACCCATGAACTGGCAGGACCATGCACACAYTGGTGGGAAGGGAGCATCGTCTAAACACTCACGTGCTGCTATGCTTCTCTTACACCGCTCTGAAGGCAATTGCTTCAGCTCTATCCTAGAAGGATCCTTGTCTCTGGAAAGCGGAAGGTAACACCATGTCTTCTTCCTACCTCAGATTGCTGATCAGCATGGATATGCATCATTTGAATCAGAGAGAGATTTATTCATAGGAAATGTCTCCACTTTGGAGAGAATTTGAAAGACTCGGTCCTCCCAGGATGCTGCTCAGCTTCCAAGGGTCCACTGGTCATCTCATATTCATGGCTGCACCGTTTTAAAGAGGCAGCAACCTCATAGCAAGTGTTTAGAGACCTTGCTGAGCAGATGTCAGCAAAAGAGCTACTGTTGAAGAAGCTGACTTTGTCTGCCTCAGTTTCTCCTGCTCTTGAGAAAGGCAGTCAAATAGAGCTGGTCCCAGAACCCTTCTAATGGAGCTGCCACAGCATGGAGAGGAGCTAGCCCTGGTGAGGTGAGGGGACGTGACCTATAGAGACATTGGCTCATCACCACGCAGTGGAGGCTCAAAACCCTCCAGCATGTGTTCCTTCCAAGTTTGCATGTACATCAAAGCACCAACCTGAAGCCTGGAAGCTAAGCCTTATGCAGAAGGTGCAAAATGCACCAGTGCCGTAGATTACAGCAAGAGCCCTGACCCAGACTTCAAGTCACTGCAGTGTGGTCTCCATGATGTATTTGCATTCCTATCCTGTGCTGATGTGGCTAGTTAGGGAGCTTATCCATGCCAGGTAAGTTGATTGCTTTCTGCAAACAGCTTATCCGCAGAGAACTGGACTAAACCCAAACTCATTTCACATGGGTCAATGACCAAGAGGGCAGGAAGTAATGACTTCTCATCTCTATCTATACAGACTGGATTCAAACCACTGATCTACAGCACAAGTGAGACTGGCCAGTTTCACCCCCAGTTTCCTGAGTTAAAGGACACCATCCCACCCTGATGACTGGGTCAGAACAAATGGGGTTATTTCACTCTGCAATGGCTAAAGGAAATTTCCCTTTTTATAGACTCAGTTGTACAGGAAAATCTCAGCAACTGCTCATGTGATTCAGCTATTCCCCTGAATACTACAAAGCTTTTCTGCAGAAGCAGGCTGAAAAAACAAAAAGACAAAAGGTTTGTGTCCTAAATAAAAACATATTTAGCTTTGTAAGGTATTAACAAGGCAGAGCAGTATGCAGCCAGGTCAAAGAACCCTCCAGAGAGAAAGATCTAGGCCACAAATGCTGATATTAGCCACTGGAATCTGTCGGCATTATCTGAAATTTGTGGGTGAGCCCCTCTCAGATTGCTAAGCTGAATGGTTGCAATCCTTTGCTGAGCATTCTTTCTATAGGTATTTACATGTTCATGGGTTGCGGGAAGCAGCTCTAAATTCTCCAAGAGAAAGATGGCATGTGACCAGGACATGGAGCGCTGCGGGCTATCCCACTACCTTCGAGTACACGGAGTCGGCAGACTGCACCGTGTCTGTACAAGAGGCGCCTATCGATTTGACAGCCAGCATCAGGCTGCTGAGCTGCAGAAGATCCGCCCGCTAATTTGTGCAGAATCTGGAAACYTGGAGAACAGCAACGCAAACTCTACACTCTCTTGGATCCACTGATGCCACTGTAACAAGTGCTTACTGACTGCCTATTTATCTCTGCCTCCACAACCCACATGCTCAAATACTACTGTAGTAAGAGACAGCATTGRCAGACAATTTTATGGAGGAAAACTCTTTGAGGTTATTCATCTCTACCCTCCCCAAGGGAAATCATTTCAATGTTATGAGCAACATCTTTGCTGAAGAGAACATGCAAAACCTGGAAAATACATCATTTTATCAACAGGACCAAGGTCATCCAAACCCAGAGATGACTACATTCAAGATTAATATCTCCCTTTCTCCAAGGAGGATTTGAACCTCTTGGTAGCCAATGGTTCCCCAGAGAAATGTCTTCCACTAACTTTAATGTGAACAAATTAAGTTTGCACAGCTAGTAAGTGCCATCTGCCTGTCACAGCACTGCCTGAGACTTGCAGAATCGGAGAGGGTAGGCTGTCCTATTGCAAAACACCTCCGGCACCAGCATCTCTCTACGTCCTCCTGCTTTTCCCAAGCCCAATTCTGACCAGGCAACCAGCAAGGACAACAATTCACCAGGGTACAACTGTGGAGTTAGTGCCTCAGATGGATGTCTCCCTTCTGACACACGTGACGATCTTATTCGAGCCTCAGTTGATTCTCTCTTCCAGGAACTCCATTTCTTTCCGCTGCTCCAGCCCYAAGCTTTTGTGTACAGTATTTTAATGAGGTCCACTCCACTGATACAAAGGGCACATCAACCACATTGCTCAATTTCATTTCCACTTGCAGCCTCCAAGCTCTACTTCTCAAAACGAGTTTGAGAAGATATATTAAGAGTACAACCTCAATTGGTAAACAATGTCCATTTCTGGACTGTCTCAGCAATCCAATCAGCAAAGGCATTTAAGGACGATATGTACAATATTGGAAAATGAAATTGCTTTGGGGAAAAAAAAACTCTCCTTGTTTATTTGCCAGATAATGACAGGAGAGACAATGCCAAGCACAGCCGATCTGCCTGGGGGTGTTCAGGGAGCCGGTCCTTATGYTGTGGTATTGCTTTAATTTGTCCCACCTTTCAGCTCCACCTGAGCCCCAGCAGTGCCTCCGGACGTGGCACAACATCCAGTGCTGTGTCACCAGGTAAGCTGCTGCCTTGATTTTATCCCTCAAAAGAAAGCGCTCTGAACTTTGCACTTTTCTTTCTCTGGAAGCAAGGATATGGTGTGGAGTTTTCTTCCTCTTGTAAATAATTACTGTTGAAAACCATCTGTAGTGTAGAATTTCTCTAAGGAAGAGGAGCGGAGCTAATGCTTTGTTGYAGTTGGAACTACTTCCTGCATCCTCCACAATCTTTCACTACCGTTTTTGTAGGTACTTTTGAGAAAGATTGGACACTGTTCTGCCTGCAGAAATAGGCAGATACAAAGTAGAAAGGCAAGACACCTCAGTAAGCAGAACCTGGAGTGCACACCCGAGTTTGGAGACCCAGACTCGGTTCCTTGCTGGGCCAGACTCCCTGCAGGGTCTTGCGGCCCATCTTACCAAAGCAGCAACAGCGCTACCCGACAGGAGCCAGATGTCTCAGAAACAGTGAGTTACAACGGGATCAGAGCCATGTAAGCCCACTAACAGACTCYCCTAAAAAACCTGAGATGTTCTTTCACTGGCAAACTGGAGCTTTTTCTCCAGCAGCCCAAAGGACCGCTGTTAGTCCCAGCCGGCACCTGGCTGAGCTGCCTTCAGCTCGTTATCTAATCCCACCTCACGCTCAGCCCCGGCCCTTCCCCCCAGTGAATGTCCATATAATAACTGAAAAATCTGACAAGCCTAACTTTAATCATATTCAAACCGGGGCTGGTATCATTAATCTCGCAGCCACCGATGGGTAATTTAATTAGGGCGCATTTGTAATGAATTACAATCATCATTTAGCACTATTGTTCCTCACAGGAGCAGAGGAGAGTCAGAAAACTGGCATAGTTGATCTTCTTAATTACACTCACACATAACGCACGCCACCCCCAGCCCCAGCCTTTCACTGCTGGTTTTACAGATAAAGGAACGCGAACGTCAGAGACCCCACGCGCTCCGGCAAACGCCTCCAGCAGCGCTCCCTCAAGCAGCCAGCTAAGAGCGGCTCCGCAAACAGGACCTTTGACAGAGCAGATGTCAGACACGGCACCAGCAGCTCCGAACGGAAGCAGAGAGAGAAGTAAAAACTCAATATACAACGTGCTCATCTTAGCTCTCTTTCTGCGAGACCTTGYAACGCTCTCTATCGGCTACGAACATCTGATACAGACACTAAGGTAGAGCCAGACACTCCAAGTGACTAAATGGACATGCTGTAAGTCCAGAAGTATCCCAACACTGCACCCGACTAACGGACAGCTATTTATTGAAACACGCTGACTTGAACGGTGTATAGTCATGCCAATGTGGTAGCCACACCGAAGGCTGCTGGTCATCAAGAACGTTCTAACAGAGAGAGAACAATTTGGTTCACAGCTTTAAATCCATCTTTACAACACAGCCTCAGAAATTCCCAGTCTCTGCTCGTCTCTGGTCAGCGCCTTCGCTGCTCTGCGCGTGACGCGCGGCAGTGAACGTTCGTCAAATCTGTTGACGTGGTTGTGAGCCAACCTGCCTGCTCGGTATCTCTGTGCAGAACGTGCAGACCCTTCACCGTGGAGGTGAGCGGCGGCCTCCCAGCTCTGGTGACAAGGYCAGTCTGCTTTTGTATGAAACCACTCCAAAGAGCTGCCCAATTTGTGTTGTTCTCAGTGAGGTATTTCATACAAACTGTAATATTTCCTACTCATAGGATTGAGGGAAGAAAACTCCACCTCTCCTCCGAGAGGCAGGTCAAGACCCTTCTCTGGGTGTTTTGGATGTCAATCTTTACTCCAGACCACAGTGCCAACAGGAGGAAAGGACATCTCCCAGCAAGGCTAATGGCTGATGTCTAGTTCTGGCACACTCCTATGAGGAAGAAGAAGTGAGGACAGATCTTAAAATGCAGAGTAGAAARTTGAACCAGGCTTCCCACGGCCAGTGTCCTAAACTCTGAGTTAGTAGAAGGCAACACGACTTTGCTTCTCCTTACCTCAACCACTTTCTCTAACTGAAACTTAATGGCAACTCCATCTGAATTGGCTAGAAAGTGTCCCAAAGTGTTTGTTTGCTTTTGAATTTTGTCAGACATCACGAAAAACCACTTCCTACCCATGTGGAATTTGCCTTTAAATCAAAAAATTCTGAGGCCAGGCACAATGCAGTGGTTTTTTGTAAACTTCTTTTTTTAAATAAGGGTTTGAAAAGGAGCTTAACAATTTGGACTGGCAAGCCATATGCAAGGAAAATTATTAAATACATGTGTAAATCCTCCATAGCAGTATAATACAGTAGGGGGGAAAAAGTTAACTCAGGGCAGAGGATAATTGTGCCTCTGTGATTTGTTAGTATTCTTTCCAAGAGTTAACAAAACAGCTGGACAAAGAAAATCTCCTGGAAACATTTTTTTTAGACTTTTCAAAAGATTGTTGATAAAAATATCTCAATACACAGGATCTTCGGGATATTTAGCGACTGCAGAGACAGACGTAAAGCGCTATCCTCAGTTAATCTGAGCAGGCAATAGGAAGGCCAGCGCAGGAAGGAAGAGCTGAGAGCCCAGCACGCTCAGGAGGTTGGCAGTCGCCGCCCCAGAGAGGTGGCCCTGCAACCAGCACTGCTCCACGTATCTTTAATTTCCAATATTGTGGGACTTGGCAGCAAAATTTGCTACCAGTGCTAAGTAACTCAAGACAAGAGAGGATAAAATGGACYGGAGCAACATTTTGCTAATGAGGTCAATGGTTATCCCATTAGCAGGCAAAATTTATCCTATAAAAATATAATGCAAAATAATGCATGATTTTATTATCTAAACACATTAATGGAGTTTGAAATAGTCCGAATCACTAGGAAGGAGTTAAAAACGACAGTTCATGAGCTCAGAAGGGCTGTTCAGCAGGTAAATAATGGTAAGCCATAAAGCAGACAACAGTGGACAGTATTGAACAGAAAACAGAGAACAGTCTGAAAAATACAATAACACAACTTTTTTAATTGGTGGCTTAAAGTCATCTGAAGCACTGTGCACTTTATCTAAGATCRGCCCAGTGGAGTACTGAAAAGCACTAGAGAGAGGAAAAAAGAAGCTTCCACAAAATTCCCTAGAAATTCTGAGAAATCTGTAGGAAGAGAAGAAAACAAGAGGCTCATAAAAGAGCCAAAATATGAAGCTTATAATAAAGGTAACAAGGGCACTACTGTTTGTTCTGGAAGAGGAGAATAGGAGAGAACTCAACCAAAAAAATAAAATCTAAGGATTTTAATTTTAATGCAACATACGTGTTAATTAACCTGTGCGACTACTGCTGTAGGAGCGCAGACGAACAATATTTAATGAAAACTAGAACAGATAGCAACATCCCATTTCGTAAACGGCATTTCTGTCATTTCCATTCTGCTCTCAAGGAGGAGATACAGTCAAAATAAAACTCCTTTTAACCRTGTTATTACCAAAGTGGTTCCTGATAAACATTTCGTTACGTTACCCGAAGTCGAGAACCGCTGCTCAGCGGTGATGTTGCCAGCTGCTAGCTCAGGCAGCGAAACGCTGCTGAGCCAGGTCTTTCCTGCTCTGCCTCCACGMTGCTTTGAGCACGGGCCAGGTCAGGACGGTGTCCAGGCTGCTTTCCCATTGCTGCCCACAAAGTGCTACTGCACTTGGGGATACAGCACTGCGGGGAACGCATAGATGTGTTTGTTGGTTAGCTCCATAAAACCCTTCGGATAATACTGAATCTAGTCATTGGAGTCCTCTATAAAGAGTGGGATGCTGGCAAGCTGGAGATATCCTGTAACTTTACACGGAGTTTCAGGCAGACTTGTTACCTGCTGCCATCTCCTAACACTATAACAGCTCAAAGGTATGGGAGAAAAAGAAAATCTACTTATTGAGGGGTTGCTCGCCAAGTGCAGAGCCAGCATTTTTGATCCGTACCATCAGCATTTCTTTGTCAGTCACTCTTCACTTGCTTTCATGCAGCAAGAGAAAAGCACTAGTACTTTTATAATGGAAAAATGATTGTAAAGCCACTCAAAATTAGTGGAGGTATGCAGATGCAGGTGCAGCGCTCAGCTGCTGCACTTGAAGCTGGCTGCCAGCAGTGTCACTGTAAGGCTGCAGAACCACTATTGCAGCGGCTCRCAGCCCTGTGACTTTCATCCACCCTTAACTTTGTGCAATCCATACTTTTGAGAGTAGACATCACTCAGGCCTGCTCTCTGCCAGAATGGACATATTTCAGGCATGCAGTGGTAGAAACAGAGTGTTTGTAAGCACCTGCTATCCAAGGTTTAATTTTCCCTTTGTAAAGCAATTTTGGCCACCACCCAGTTTGGGTAGGATAATGGGGAAGCAGCCCATGTTTGAAACCTCAGCCCTAGCATGAAAACAGTCTTTAACAAACCATGTCTTAGGAAAGAAGAATTGACTGCACAGTAACAAGTGATAACCATTGAAAAAATAAGCGAAGCATATGCAGGAAGAAACTCCATTAGAGCGCTAGCCATGCAATTAAAGATGAATGTGGCAAAGCCGTGTGCAAGCAGTTCACAGTGCGCTGTGACCCCCAGGCCCATTAGCTTAGGAGCAAGGGTAAGCTGATTAGCTCTGGAGAAGGCTGATGGCAGAACTCATCAGCTAAGCTTGTTAGCTGCACACAAAGTTGGTGTACCTTGGAAGCTTTGCAAAGCGATTAGCTCGGGGTGGGAGCAGGCAGCACAGCCTGTTATAGTAGATGAATAACCCAAAGCATTTAATGTGCAGGCAAGAACTCTGCATAYAGATCTGCGTGCAAGGATCACGCTCAGGCTGACTGGTAAAGCTGGGGGTCTGCCTCTTGTGGGATGATGGAGGGGGACAGCCCATTGCAGCTGACAGCACATCCTGCCATGCTCAGTAGGACCTACAGCGGCAGCTGATTGGCACGATGGCATTAAGTCTCCGTGGCCTTTGATTCCCTCCTAACTCCCTGCTTGCCATTGCTGAGGGAGCAGGGGAGGCAGGTTCTGCCCCTTTGCCAGCCCAGGACAAGCACCATCAACTCTCCTGGAAAAATGTTCTGATCAAATTTTGTTTTAAATGCAAACCCGASGAACTAGATAATTCAGTGCAATGAAAAATGACAATATTCTTTCCTCCTCCTTCAGTCTGCACATGGATGCCCTGTAATCTTTTTGGAAAAAAAGAACTACTTTCTCATTTGGGAGTGTATTCCCAAAGAGGTAGGACTCCGAACATCTCCCGTCTGCACCAGGGAAGTTCAGCCTTCTGCTCCTGAGCACAAGCTACACTGTGGGTTATTATAAAGTCAGGGCACCATTTTGAGCCCATCTTTAAATGGGTCATAAACCTTGTRACAAGTTGCTTTAGCCCTCTGATGACTGCATAAGCCTCATTCCACCCTAACCACGTGCCCACAAGCTGAAGTAAAAAATAAGCTTTGTTCTTTTTGCCAATTTGCAACCAAACGATGGCTCAAGTCTGGTTCTCTTTGCTGTTTTTTTTTTTCTTTTTTTTTCTTCCATAAAACTATAGACTGGGACAAGTATATTAAATATTAAAAACTCAGAGGAAATAAATATTAAAAACCCTTTAATCACACAAACAGATTATTTAGGCTACATGTTTCTATCAGGGTATAGAAAAATGTAAGTTAATTCTCTAGGGTACAACTGCAGAGGRAAAATATCTGCTTTAACTTAACACTTTATAATTTCCAAGTACTTAGCTGCAAAAGTTCGTTGATTTCTTATGCATTCATTGTGTCTGTTTGGTTAATCTGCTTCTACATATAACTAAAATAGATGCATAAACTTCTCCAAACTGTCCCAGCATTGCCAACATTATTCATTTTCTGATAAATTTTGCAAGACTTGATTTGATTAAAAACTTTTCTTAAATTTCCATATCCTGGAGTCAAGGTATCAGATGAGAATCTTTGTTTTTGTTTCAAAATAAAGAAACTTCACAGTTGCACAAAAAATACGACGCAAGTATAACCGACAGCTCAAAACCAGATGGCAAATAAAATCATCTCAAAACATATTGTCATTTTTACATTGCATTTACAGTTTTCAACACTTGAATTCGTCAAGAATGCTGTCCCTCATCTTATGTAGGTTAAAAGTGAGATGCAGCCTTCTGCTCACTCCAAAGCTAAGTATTTACCCTCAGGTAAATTTACTGGAATAATCACAAACCTATATCTATTTATGTGGATTTTACCATTTTTTTTAGTGTCATTTGAAAACAGAGACTTTTTTCCTGAGACATGCTGGCACAGTCTTCACTACAACCGGCATACATAACATGTCTCTGTTCCCACTGGACCTTCCAATTTGAGCAAATCTTTGGTGAAGATGAGTTGCAAGGCTGGGACCTGCAATATTAAAATTTCCTTGAGTAACACCTCTACTTCCCTTGTTGCTCTTTTGCTGCTTGTACCCATAAATCTTCCAGTCATGCAGCTAGGCACCCGGACACTTATTACTTTTATTACACAGGCTACTAGGGCTTTGGGAAGTATTAATAATCCATCAGAAGAGACACTGACASCAGTCTCCAGGTACTCGGGGCACAACGTCTCTGTGCAACCAGGATGATGCTGAACATCAGCTGAATGCATAGATAAATGAGATAGAATATCACCCACAGATATAATCTCCCTTCACCACATGAATTTATTCTCCCTACTGCCCTTTCTTTAAGAAACATGACAGTCACACAGCGAGATTTCTAAAACTAGATATGTATCCCAGTCGCTCAATAGAGCAGCAGTAGGGGCAAGAAAAACAATTTGTTTCTCAAACCTGATATTCATCAGCAAACCCCACCTCTCTGCCCACTTAGCTGCTCCTCCAAAGCAAATGACGCTAATCTCATTCCCAAGCTTGGCTGCACAAAGATCCATTATATATAAAAACATATCTAAATGAGAAAAGCAGCAAAAAGAAATGAGTTTAGACAGTTCCTCCTTTCTGATCTTGACTATAACTATGTCCACCTTATGTGAATTCACGGCTGCACATCCTCAGCATAGCTCGTTTTACCTGCTGACTTCAAACTCCTTTCACAGCTGTTCTTCTGTCTCCTCACCCACCCATCTAGGTTTACATAAATACACTRATTTCTCAGTATTATCTAGACTTTCCACTGTGCCACCCCATCATAACCTCAGTATCCTACAGCATCCACAGACACACTCGGCTCTGCTAAGAAAGGCCGCCAGACATTGAAGCCCAGAAGACGGTTTCACCCTTGAGCTGCTGCAGACTTTTTCCCATGCTATCCCACCAGCCTGGAAGAAGCTTTTGRGAACAATCCATGCAGACATTAACACATCCCTCTTTCAAATCCTTCCAGACACCCTCCTGTGGAGAATGCYACAAGGCTCTGGCAGCTGATCAATGCTGGCAGGTGACGAGCTGCTTCTGTCCCTCTCCTTCTCACTGACTGCCAGGTCCCTGCTGCGCCTTTGACCTACCCCTACTGCCAATTAACAAACCAAATGAACCAACAACCACAAGTGTAAACTCATGACACTGTGCCAACCATCACCTAATCCATTCGCTATCCCTTCCTCAATACTCCATTAGGTTTTGCTTTTGGACTGTAAGCTCTCCAAGCAAAGCATCTACCTCTACTTATTTTTCACGCAAGGGTCAGAACTAACGTGGTTAATAACAGCAGCTGACCTTTGGCTGCTAAAGCACTTGCAATGCTACCCATAAAGCTGTGTCATATCTAGTGAGTTGTCAGAGCAGCAGCAKCATTAAATAGCACAAACACATAACTAATGTACATAAAATGCTGCAAGAGATAAAATCAATAGGCTGGTCGGTGATTTATTCCAAAATTGATGGAAGCAAAGGACTTGGCACTGAGAACTGAAAGCAGGGAAGCAAGGCAGGTTAACCCGGTCATACTATAATGGTCCACCTACCACCTCGTTGCCATACYAAGCTCTGGCAAAATCAATACATGTGTTTTTTGAAACCCAAATGACCCTCACAGGCTGGGGAATTTTACTGGCACATTATTGTCCGCTTTGTTGCCCATCATTCAGACCAGGGGTCTGCTCTGGTGTCCCTAATTCTTCCTTCAGATTTTTACAGAGACCAGTGCTTTTAAGAGTACCCTCACTCACTCCTAATCAGAGTCAGTTTCTGCCTGGATTTGCAAGCTCTTTTTATTCCTCTTCCTCTTCTTGATTCACATCAGAGGAACATCAGGACTCTCGCTGCCTAGTGCTAGCTTTGTGTCTGTACTCGATGTTCTCACTGTGCTCACTGGGACCAGCGGGCTTTATAATTAGGGATGAGATTCAAGCAACACCAAGCACGCTTGCAAAGATTTTCTTCAAACCAGAAGGAACTTCCCCTCATCTTCCCAGCACGGGCCCTTCCACCTCCTTGAGTTCTGCAGCCTAAAGATTATGGCTAAAGAAAACAGCAGTCCCCTTTGGCTCCCCACTGCAGTGAAGCCGGCTCTTACGCCATTGACAGAAACCTGMCAACAAATGCTGCAATTCCAAGCTGCAAGTTTCACAGTTTTTTCCCGAATTTGCATTAACTGATCTTTCTATAGACAACTAGCGTCTGCACTAGCTTGTGTCCCCACAAAGCTAATAGAACCATGATGTTTCTTAGAAAGACAGATCCTCTTCTGCACAGCCACTTCAGCTGTTTTCACGAGAAGGCTTGACCCAGCAAGCCACCAGCTTGTTCCCCGCCAGCTCACCCTCCCATCTCTTCATCAGCTTCTGTGTTAGGAAGATGGGACCTGTTGATTTTTGCAGTTTCATATAAGTATGAATTGATGAGCTACTTCAGGAAGCTAATATTAATTCCTGGAATAACGTGTCAGGGCTGCCCGGCTGATTACCCCTCATTCCTGTCTGCTTACAAACAATGATTACAGCCTAATCTCAGCACTCTTGGAGGAGCTGCGGAGAGTACCCTTCATCTAGTGTAATTACGTTCCAGCTCCCTCAGAGCTCAGGCTCTTATTCACTCCTAGCATTATCTGCAGACTAATCTAGTCAGCTGGAATGGAGGTAAAAATTACTCCAGAGAGCTGTATTAAGTTCCTGCTCTGGCTCAAARGCCAACTTAAAGAAACCAAATTGTTTTGTGATGTTCAGACAAAGGCATAGGATGAAACAGAGATGGATTCAGCATCTAGCAAAAATGAGTGTTTCCTGGCAATACTGACAGCCAGAGGATTAATTTCACACAACTCAACAAATCCCCCTATCTTCTGCAAGGAATGAGAGGCACAGTCTGCTCCAGTTACTCCACCTCCAGCGTGCTCCCACCCCACTCCCATTTGAGCACCATCAATACAGAGTAGACACCTCTGGAGGGTCTTTTAAGAAGGGAAAWGCCTTTCCTAGCGGGACAGGGTTATCTTGTCTCCCCAAGTTGGTCCTCYACACTTCAGTGAAACCTCAGCATAGTATTATTAGGCAGTAAGTGTCAAAACATCACCAGCCTTCYGAATGCGATGGGAAGGTTTAGCTGCTTCCACAACTTTTGTCCTAAATATAAAGCCAGGCACAGTATATTCCTGACTTAATGCTGGCAAAGCTTCCAGGCAACTTTGTTTTGCCTCAAACCCACTTCTGGGTAACCATGTACGTCAACACTCCTCTAAATCCATTTTCTGATTACGTTATTTTCTCCAAGACCTTCAAATTATAATTTTGTTATAACTCTGTTTCCCTTCAACATAACTTAATTCTAGGAGGAAGTTAACATTTCTTGTCTCTCCTGTGGAAAACAAACACTATTTTATACCTCCTCCTTGGACAGACAYGCCTGTGTCCGAGGCTGACACTTGTGCTCCCTGCATCCAGCGGGCACCGGGACACACCAGAACTGCTGTGACAGGTACTGGCAATCGCAGCTCAACCTCTCCTGGGACCAAAGCACATGCTATGGTTGTCAGCAGAGGCTAAAACTCTGCCCACKCTTTCTTACTGCTGCTACAGGTACCAGCTAGATGCAAAGATCTGCTCCCCTTCACTGGGAAGACATATTTGTGAGCAGCAAGACACCCTTGTGAAGCAAGGGCAGGTACTGCAAAGATGCCTGAATCGCACTTGATTTAACTGCAAAGATCAGGGAAGTGAGACATTGCTCCCCAGGGCCAACTTGATACCTGGGCTGCCAAAGGTCCTATGTTTTAAAGAAGTGTTAAATCTAGTTATTCTTTTTTAAATCTAGAAAGATGCTTCTCCTTCCCACAGTGCCTTCACATTGTGCTGGAATTCAGTAAGGAGGAGAGTTAATTAAGTTTGAACAATAGTGTCTAATGACTTCTATTTAAAGCTCTTCATAAAATAAATATTGCAAGCCCTTAGACATTACCTATACTGTTGGAAGTTAACACAGCACCTTCACAGAATAAAACAGTATAGTCCTGCATACTGTCACCTCCTAAATACACCTTCCAGTCCAAGCAGAACAATCCACTACTGCCTTATAAATGCTTACTTTAAATCTAAATCATATGATGAGAACACCATAAAAATAACAAAATGTCCCTGCATGCAAGAATCAAAATGAGTACTGGCAGCACCACTGTTAAGTGCAATTTCATTTAAAATATTCCTCAGCTGGAGGAGTAATACAGCTGCTTCTAACTTGTGTGGAGGTGTGACCTCGAGGAAAGAGATAAGGAAAAGCAAAAAGCGCCTGAAGAAATGGGAAATACAGAGGAGGCAACAAATTGAGACAGTCTAGAAAACCAGACAGTAGTCTATCCAAAACAGAATCACCCAAACTCTCAACAGAATGAGATAATCTTACCACAAGCAGATTAAAAAAAAGGAACTGAGGATAACAGAACGGAGGAACTGAGGGGTTAGCTGTTCTGTTCCACCCATTACAACTTCATCTGTACATCTAAATACTTACATTCCTATGAAGTACTCAATAACACGCACTGAGGTGACAAATGTGATGGTTTAGGGCCACTTACAGCTCCTGCACCAAAGATACTCCAAGAGTAAAACAGAAACAGAGATTTAGCCATGTCGCTGGTGGATGATAAACACTGGAACTGACAAATTAATAAAATCATCCAAGGCTGTTTGGCAGTTCAAGCATTAACCTAATTTAGCACAAAAGAGGAGGTCTACTGCAGCATTAACCTCAGRCAGACCTTTTAAAAACCTATCCCGGACGTGTGTTCACAGCACCCACTTGCCAAAGTATCTTTAATGATTCTCCTCCTACCTGATATCTCAGGCCTGGTGGGAACCCCTCTAGACAACCTGTTCCCTAGACTCGCCTCCTCCTTAATGCAGAGACTTGGAGCTGTTAAACTGCAAAAGGAGACAGAAGCATTATTTTTCCGTTCTTGTTTGCAGAGAGAAAGTGGCAAAGATGACTATCCATCACTGCTCTTCCTGAACTTCAAACAGCCAAAATGCAAGGACCATACCTAATTTTTTTTCCACAAAGTCATAACAAAAAGACCTGTACTGTGAGTCTATTCAAGCTAAATCTTGCCAATATAATGAACAGAAACATGAAAATGAAGCCTAGTTTCGTCCCTCTTTTAAAATTAGCAAATGGACACGCTGGAGGGAGTTCCAGCCTTCCTCCTCGAGGGGAGATGGATTTCACCAGTCCCCCATAATGGGGAAACATATTTACCTTCTTACTATTAAAGCCATCCTAGGTGTCATTTCACCATATGGCTCTCCCTGTAACTTGGGCAATTTTACCCACTTCATAAAATCATCTGAAAGCTCTCATACCACATCTTTTATCCTCAGAGGATCATGAATCACCAAGGCAGGATAATATTTGAGGACCTGAAAGTACTGAAGTTGTTAAAAAATAAATCAGGCTTAAAATTGGATGTGTACGCTAGYAGGCGGGAAGGAGCAATGTTGTAGTCTGACTCCAGAAAGTTTTCAGGAGTGATCCAGAAAATATGAGGCCCAAGAAATTTTTCTTTGTACCAAAAAAACTTAAACAATAACAACAAAAAAA
>NW_028185039.1:1488422-1562424 GCF_003343005.1 Rhea americana | reverse complement strand
TACCTTCAATAAGGCTTCCTGAAACTATTTCAGCAATGCAGCAAAGGATAGAGTGCTGCTAATGCAAATCTAGAAATTAACTGAATAAAATAAAAAAGGAAGGATAACACACGATCAGTATTCAACGTAGCAAAAGATCACAGTGGGGTCCCCCAAGGACCCGTTTTCTCTAACATATTCTTCAGCTATTTGTGTACAACAGTGAACTGGGATGTGGAAAGACTGCATATGACATTATTGGGTTGGGGGGCATTGCACTGACCTTGGCTCTTTTACCTCTTAGGAGCACTAAAATTCCTCGCCTTCCTTGTGTGTTATCTTGGGAGAGCTTCACTTGCTTTAGTTACAGAAAATATAAAAACACAGCTGTTTAGCAGTTAAGAAAAAGCCAAAGAGAAAGCACAGAATAATGAAGATATTTACTCTTTCTCACAAGATGAGAAGGAAATGATACCCAGTGGAACTGAATGGCAATTTTAAATTGATACAAAAAGCTCTTTTCTGAAACCCTGAATTCACCTCTAGAGCTCACTGTCAGAGCCTGTCCCTTATAGATCAAGAGTTCAGAAAAATCCCAAACTGGATTAGACATATTCACAGTATGTTAGTGATTAAATACATTTACCAAAGCTTACAAAAGCATCTTTATGAAGATAACATGATAGTTTCTTAGGCAAGGTTACACYACTGCATGCTTTGAAAAGCAAAAATAAACCATCTTGCTGTGTTTGAACAAGCCTGAAAACTCCCTCTACCATGCAAGTGATAAAATTTACACTTCAGTAACAATTAACACACCAAAACTGGAATGCCTTGACGCTAGCAGAGTAATCCCTGTGCCCATTTTGCCGATGGGAAATGAGATCGAGTGCAGCAGTAAATGGCAGAGCTGGATTAGAGTCAGGGGATTCCTGGATTTTTTGGCTGTATATTTGCCAACAGGCTAGTTTAACTGATAGCCTACATGAAACAGCATGGTAAATCCCGATGCTGAAGCAGAAAAGCATCCTCAGCTGATCCCTGTTGCTCCCCAGGCCAATCCTGCACCCGGCCRCGGAGGCCCCCAAGGGCCTGCGTCCCGCTCCCATAGCCAGTGCTGGCTGAAGAGCTGCACTCATSCTCCTTTCTCCCCCAGCACTGCTGGCCACGCCATGCAGACCACAAGTGAGGAGCAAGCCATCCAACGGCAACACTAACCATTTGACCAGGTCAGTYGCAATGCCAGCTCGACATCCCAGACAGCATGCGTAAGTCTGGGTTGTGGTTCTGGCGAAAGGGCTGGAGGACATCTTCAGCAGCACTGGGAGCCCGTCCCAGAGGATCCCACATGGAGGACAAAAGAATACCCCTTTGGAGTATGCCTAGGATAACTACCAACACTATCTATAGGACAACCTTCCCAAACCAGTCCTGTCCTGTTAGTTGACTTGATTCCCAGGGAYTTCCACTGGCCTGCAAATATTTACATGCAGCAGCAGTCTGACAGGCTCAGGGAGGGCTCAAAGCCTCAGCAATGCTCCTTCTCCCCTTCTATACCAGGCTGTGCCCGTAAGTGGGTGTTYGAGGTTGAGCCGGTCCACTCTCAGCTAGCAAGGAGCTGCTCAAAACAGTACGGGGATAGCTGAGGAAAACCTGATTGTCACCCGATTGTCACGGTTTCCTCTTTGGTGTTGAGCCAACCCCGAGCCAGCCTCTAGCTCTTTGAGAATCCAGTTCCTTACGCCTCTTCCAGGTGACCAAATTTGCTTTGCAAATGTTCTGTCAGACACGTCCTCCCTCTGAGCTGCACAACCCAAATTCTGCACACATTAGCATTTACCAAAAAATAATAATAATAATAAGAAGAATTTAAGTATAAAACCTGCAGCGTGTAGGTGTCTTGAGAGTAAAACGGGGGGAGGAAAGGGGGAACCTAGGTTAATAAAAACTGTTAATTAGAGTCAAATTTGCTGCTTAATGTGCCAAGAACTAGTGAGTTACGAGTTAATCAAATGTTCTGAGTTCCTTGGGAGAGCAATAAACCTGAAGCCTAAAAATGGAAAGAGAAGAAGGACAAGATTATGGCCTTCAAATAATGTATTGTTAATACTGCTTAACCCTAAGGCCCAATTTGGGGGCCTCAAGGAGGTCAAGATTTCTACCATTCTGAACATCCTGTTGTACCAGTTGATCGACTTAGTACCTCAGGACTTTCACAGTACAGTCAGGTTTGGAGAGATTTTCTTTTTTTTCTTCTTCCTTTTTTTTTTTTTTTTTTTTTTTTTTTTAATCTGCACTAGTTAGGACTTCTATAATGTGAGACAAAAGACACTGAAAATGTAGATATCCCTTCAAACCCTTGATTATTGTTTCTGCTGCTCCCTTCCAAAGGACGTTCAAAAGTCTAAAGCAAAAGGCAGAAACGAAACATGGAAGAATTGGAGAGTGCCCATCAAGCCCAGAGCTCAGGATCCTACATTCCTTGTGCAAGCACTATGAACATCTTTCTGTACCATGCAGCAAAGGGAGCCTGCTGTACCACAGCAGGGACTGCCTTAAAGAATGTATTAATAAAACCTGCCGAGAAAGGAGAGCAAATAAAGCCTGTCTAGAAATGAAGGGGTTTGGAGACAGAGCACTTCCTACTTTTTAATATATCTAGGAAAGAGAGGCAAATGATGGGTGATTTTCTTTTGCCATTGAACTATGGAAAGATTTAATCTATTTTCACTCCAATTTACTCTTTGCAAGTCTAGCCTAGATGGATTACATTCTTCTTCTCTGCCACACACTAACCATCATTACCGTTTCTGAGTGACTGCTAAGAGAAGAAAAGCTGCAGTTGCTATGGGATCTCTGCCATCACCCAAGAGCTTTCCCAAAGGGAAAACAAAAGGAAAATAGAAGATAAATATTTATAGCTCAGATTCCACCAGACTTTCAAACTTCTGCTAAAAGCAGGATGTATTAAAAACAAAAATCAAATAAAAGAGCCAAAAGTGGATGAGGCTCAGAGATGAGAAGAGACAGCAGCAGTACGAACCCCATATCCAAGCAGACACACAACTCCAGTAAAGCTGTTAATCTATGGAGTATTATTCATCAGTCAATGGCAATTTAGCTTGGTCATTTTAGCAGTTCTGGTGACTTTTTGCCTGACACAAACAGGAGCAGGTAGGTTCTTTCATCTGGAGAACTTTTGTTTCCTTCCAGTGCTCTGCTTTCTGTCAGAAGCTCCCTTACGCAGAGGCTGAACTATTGCTCTTTACAGAGACCAAAGACACAGCGATGCTGATTTAACATGGTACWCAGCAGCGTGGGTTGCAGCTGAAGCTGCTGGGCAGGCAGGATACCTGGGAACAGCAGGGCATGAGGCTTCCTCCCAGCTCACCAGGGCAGGGAGAATTGCTGAGCTGGACTTGGCTTGGGAAGKACACCAAGGTGGGCAGGGCAGCAGCTCCCAATAAGACAGAGGAACCTGCTTTCTCCCCGTTCCCTCTGCATGCTCTGTCTTCCTCTTCTCCTCTCTGCATGGATGTCATTAAAAGCTCTTAGAAGAAAAAAATCTTTCTCTAGGAATTTCTTCTTCTGCCTTGCAACCTCTACTTATTTTAGGGGGCAAACACACTATCTGACTGTTGCAGAAACAACATGGAATTCTGAATTTGGGACTTGGCACAGAATGGAAGAGAAGCAGATGTTCTCAGATATCATTGTAAAATATAATTACCTACAGTTTTGAACACGACAAATGCAACATATTCTTATAATGCAGAACAATGGAAGTGCCCTCTGTGCCCTTGTAGAAGTCTTGAGCATTTCTCCAGTCCTTACCTATATATTCCTTACTGTAAGATTTCAGCATTGCAAGCAGCAACCTTCAGACTGGTGGGGAGCACGGAGCTTCACATGTAGCAAGGGCTGATTTTCCTGTTCCTTCCACAACATTCAAGTCCTCAGGGAAACCAGAGCCCAAAGCTAGCCCTTCTGCATTGAGATGCTTGTAATGATTCAGCAACTTAAAGCCATCTTTCTACCAACGAGCAGTCTTTATGGTTCCTCTGTACGCTGACAGTTCAAGTGACAAATAAAATAAAGGAATTTGACAGAAGTCATTACCACCTACAAAGCTGTTGTACATTTGTGAGTATAAATGGGTCAATTGTGCCCCAAACTTGCAGTCTTATTCAGGTAGGAGAAAAATTCCACCGTTCCTTCTAAAAAGRAATCTACAATTTTGCCTTCCTTATCAAGCGCTCCACTTGAAACATTAGCAGTTAAACTAGTGTCATCTCTCCAGACGTGACTGTTGCTTCCTGAAAGGTGGCTGAAATCTGCTGAGGACAACCCACTCTCTGAAGCAGGACAGTGACCAGCTGTCTCCTATCTGATAACTAGAATACTCCCAACTCCTGTAAAATCTGGCAGTTCCAACAAACACCAAGAGCAATCAATCCTGTGTTCTTGCTGAGAACTGTCACTACACAAAGGAAAACAAACTATGGAACATCTCAGTAAGCAATTTAAGGTCAGAAATTTTTCTTTTCTAACAATTAGTGGAGAGCCTTCATGTGCCTCCCTCAGCAGCCAACGAGTGTGGAGGGAAGCAGAGAAGGTCACAACCTTAATTCTGGACACAAATTGGCTGCTGGTTCTCCACTGCTTAACCTCCGAAAGGGGGAGAGGAGGTTATGGCCACAGAGTAATGAGTGAGATTACACTGCAATCAGGGAATGGAGATGTGAGCTGGAGAGACGTGCTGAAGGCAGGGAAAACATTCCTTAAATTAAGCTCTTATTGTTCACCTTGTCGCTGCCTCAGAGGATAATCCATGAAACTTTGAACACCTGCCAATAGCCAATGTGTATACTTTCAGGGCATTTTTCCTGCCAACCAATAATATCCTAGCATATGTGCACACAAACCTTCTACTTCTGAGACATGCGTATGGGAAGACAGGTTTTCTGTGATCTCTGGGAATATCCTTCCCCTTTCTGCTGTTCCAAACGAGTCTATATTGTGGTTTCAGAGGATGGTGTTTACTGGGGACAGAGGTGGAAGCTGCACTGCCGAAAAATTATGAGTGCAGTACATGACTCCTCAGGACTTAGTGCATCATCAGATTGAGGTTATTAAGAGGACTAAGCAGGGCTGAGGCCTATCATCTGTTTGGAGGATAATGTGTGAAAGTAAGGAAGGCAAACACAAATTTATAGAGGAAAAGCGTTCCATTTGCAAGGTGAATTAGAGTTTCCTTCCTCTGAGAAGGGACTCTGCAGAGCCTCACACCTGCTGGCAGCAAAACCCTTCCTGAACAAAGCTGCAGAAATTCAATGAAGATGGAAGGACTATTCTCCCGAGTGAACATTTGACCCAGCTTCCGTGTTCACAGGTGCTGTATAAAAATACAAGTAGGGCAACAACTGACAACTGCAGCAGAGACTGTGTAAGAATGTTGTGGATATTGCCTTTGAATTAATACAATGTGCTTAAGATTTTCATTCAACAGACTTTGTGTAACACTGTAATGGCATACTACCTACAGTATGTTGTGCTGCTAAATAAATCCCATGCCTATTAAGAACAGTAGCAATTTGACCCAAGTCCTATCATCTTCACCATTCAAGATACCAGCTCTTGCTTCTTTCTTCCCACTAACACTGCTGTAAAGAAGCTGGCCCAAATTTACATCAAATGAATAAAACTATAGAGAAGAATATATCTGATTAACTTATACGCCTATGATCAACTTATATGCCTAGCCTTCCTTCGCTTTTTTGATCTTTCTTACCTCTCTTCTTCCCCTCTTTCTTTCCTTCCCTTTTTGTATGGCAGTTTTCTGTTTCCATTCTTCCTCTCAGTTCATCTTCTTTGTTCTTCTTTCTTTGTTGATCTTTCACCTATTCTTTGTTTCAAGTCCAAAGTTCATTGCTTTCTCCCCTGCTTTTCTTTTTTAAAGGTTTGATTGATTTATTCTGCACTTACGTAAATGATTTTATACAAACCATATAAACTACAGAACTCCCTGCAGAATATCATAACCCCTGCTACCACCCGTGTAGATAAGGAAAAAAAAAAGTGAGGTTAATGAAGTGCTAAATTAAGTAGGAATCTCTTACATCATGCTTTGAAGCTTGCCAAAATCTGACTCTTCAAATGTACCGCAATGGCAGTTTCCTAAGACAGAGGCCCTTTGCAGACAAAAGTCTTTAAACTTAAGTGTCACTCAGGAAAAAAATACAGATTTCTCACAGCTGCTATAGCAGAAACTAAGAGAAAAGCTAATCTTTCAAACAACGAAGCCTCAGGTCACGAGATGTCAGTACCTCACAGCATCCAGAACAGTGTGGTTGTTCTTGTCTGCTAAGAAACAGAAAGGAAAGGAAGATGCAGGAAGATACTTACTCTTCCTATTTGTCTAGAACACTTGCAGGAGTTTAGGCAAATGATCTCTGCTGAAATTCATTGTATTGCTCAATCCATCCGTGTTTAATTCATCTCATGGAAGTCTTCAATGGTAGCCAGGCTGTAGGCTGGCTCTCCACAGAAATGGGAATTACATCTGTAATTACAAGATATGGTACTGCCCTAATAATAAATACTGTGCTCTAGAGGTCCCCACCCAGGAGGATGAGTTTTGACCTCTTTTAACAAAGAATGGAAAATA
This sequence comes from Rhea americana, assembly GCF_003343005.1. Lineage (NCBI taxonomy): Eukaryota > Metazoa > Chordata > Aves > Rheiformes > Rheidae > Rhea > Rhea americana. Next base: position 1,555,778 of record NW_028185039.1, on the reverse strand, counting down.
GTTGATAAGAACATTAAAGCAAGTCATAGCCCCAGAAACCATACATTCATTTGCTCTAGGCATTTTGGCACTAGTTGCAGAAATTAGCTTTTGAGCATATCTCACTAGCCTGAGTTGGTAGTAGCTGTCTGTCCCCCTGTGCTACAGCACAGACTTTGGGGAACAGCAACTGGGGATGTACAAGGGGAAAGAAGGACAGTTATCTTCACAGCATTCACTTGTGCAGGGTTTCCCCCCAACTCCCATAACAGCCCCAGGACAAGCAGAGCTTAACAGGTCCGTTCTAGGCACTGCCGGAAAAATTAAGTTTCTTAATGCATGACTTGCTCATGCATTTTCGGCATCTTCAGGATGGGCCTTCACAACCCCTGGACATGAATGGCTCCTCTTTACAAAACCCGCTGTACCTATCACAAAAACACATCACCCCCAAACCAACAGGGCCTTAATAAGCTGTCGTTATTGCTCCTCACGGTTCCTTTGAAATGGCACCCCTCACCCTAAGAGCATCTTCACTTCTCACAATGGCAACAAAAGACTGCAGCAGTCTCTATCTGAGGACATGTTTTCTCTCCAGCTCAAATTTGTAGCATTTAACAGCAAACCTTCAATTATCACAGCACATGACCGTAAAACTTGCTCAACTGGAAATGTTCAGCTATTTCTAACCTTGCCTTCAGCCGTCTTTTTTCTTTTGCCTCCAAAGCCATCTAAAATAATATTCTCCTGGAACCTCTGCACAGTCTGCCTAGCACAAAGTTAAACCATAAGTCAAAATGAATAAAATTATATGGAAATATATACATCTCCTTCAACACTGTATCGGGAACACGGCTCCTAATGGGACATCACTACACATTACTCATAAGGCCAAGAAATACACCAGTTCCCAAAGAACCAGCACGTTCCCCTCTTTATCCTAGATGACTTATAAGCAGCCATTAGTCTTTTCCTTTTGGGGCTGTGCTTTCCATACGCATAATTTGAGTCCTTAAAATGAACCCCCCAATCTGGATTCCACCTGCTTGTGAGAAAAAAAAAATCTTGGAAATATATAGCAACAAGAAACTGGCAGGACAAACTCACACTCCCACTGTGCCAAATTGCAAGTTTAGTAATTCTGTTTTCTTCCCGCTCAGTGGAAGGTGTCATTAGCTGCTGTATTTAGAGCCACAGAAAGATTCTTGGACCAATCCCCAGCCTCTCTCTGAACCAAGTGGCTGATGACCACAGGAGCTTCGTGCAGCTGGGGACCTTCACCTTCATCTTCCTGAAGTCAACACACCAGTTTTAATGGAAAGGAAATAAACTCAGGAAGTAGCACAATATGAGAAACCCTCAGGCTATGTCATCCTCCTCGGGAGTGAAATTCATCCCTGCACCAGGGTCACTGTAAAGTCTCTGAACTGTATAAATCACTCTCGGGTGCTTTTAGCACAAGAATAGCTTTTTTTCTGGGAGAGGATTTCTCCTCTTGTATGGTCTCTGTGGAGCACACATTGAATCAAATCCTCATTTCTCAAAGATTAATATAATGATGCAAAGAATCATCCGCTTACTGCGCGACTCAGAGGAGAGTACAAAGGCCCTGGAAAATTCCTGTGATCAAGCACACGCATACCTGGCCTTTGGTCTTGTCCACTGGCAATAATCCCACATGCTGTAGAGAGCTCAGCCTATTCGACTATTCAGAGACCTCCTGCTTACGCAAACGTGCCTGCTCAGCTGCAAATGCCCGCGCTGGCTTTTCTGGCAGCACTGTGTGACAGCAAGGAAGAACAGCAGAGTGGCGTTGTGTTTGCCTGGCAGGATTTCAGATAAATAAATAAATATTTTTATACATATCCGTAACTGTAGGTGGTCTTAATGATCCATCCAGAGCGGAAAGAAGGGGGGAACATGAGGAACTGCCCCTCTCACATGGCGACTGAGGAACAAAACATCCTGCTGTTCCCAAATTTGTTTTGGATGGTGAAACGAAGACCACCTGCGCTGCCTGAGAATTGGGAAAATTTGTGCAAACATTCATTATTTATAAGATAGCTGTCCACAGGCAAATTGCCTGGAATCCATTAAAGGGAGAAATCCCTGCTCCCTTTTGCAGTTGCCTGGAATAAGCATTTTCCACTGATACAAAGGGAAGGGAAAAAAACCACTTTCATTTCTAATTAATCTGGTATATAATACTTTTAATTAGGAAAAAAATYGTCATGCTCTTTCAGAGAGGAGGAAGGAGCCAAAAGTGAGGCAGAAGCTTTGGCGTCTTGGCTGCAGTTCAGGCCTCGTCCTCTTTAAGTCAGCTGGAGCAGGTGAGCCTGCAGCCTGCCATTTTGCTGTCAGCATTGAGAGCACTTTGCTAGCAGAGATACGACACATGCACTGAAGCCCCCACACTGCCTCGAGGGGCTGCTTTGGAGATTAGGATGGGGACCGTGCATGTACGAACTTGGCTATTTATCCTGCAAAAGGGAAAAGAAATTCCAGGCAGAGACAAGTGGGTAAAAAGTATTCAAAAGATACCTTGGACAGAAATAAAGCAGATTCTTTACTGGACAAAGCACGGGTGAGATAAGTAGAAAGGCCCCGAGATAAGGAGATCCAACACATACATCATCTCTTCGAAATAATAATCAAAAAAGTATACTCCTCAAACCAAATTTCCTAGCCCCTCTCTCTCCTTCTAGTCTCTCTTTCCTGCATTCATTATTAATGCCACCAGGGGTGCAGATTTGCACTCTGGTTTCTGAAAAATTAATTCAATGATTAAAATTTCAGTCCCTAAGTGATGGAAGCAGCTCAGGCAAGCTGGAGATGCCCCTGTGCAGTTTGAAGGCCTTTGGTACACTGCCCACTTCCTCCCTGCATGCAAAGTCTCTCGGCAGGCACAGCTCAAAGGGAAATGATCTGGTAGGAAAATCTGTTTTTAAGTTAATCAAGTCCTGCTTTTGTGGAGAAGCCATTTCACTTTAACAACCTATCAACACTTGATAAAGTGCAGAGAGCAAAACCTAGGTTCTTCCAAGGCTCAGGCACTGATGGCTTTTTACACAATCCTCTGGGTAAGGGAAAATCCCCAAATGAATGTAAATATTAATAAACACTGTGCATCTGTCACTCTTTGGCAAGCTGATTGTAAGCTGAGAGACTTTCAGTGTGGCTAATGAAGTTTCCTACGACACTGCACTTTAAAATGAAAGAATAACAGAGAATGACAGTTTCTTGTCTCACAGTCAAAGTCTATTTTCTCCTCTGCAGCCATGCCCACCAGTGGGAAGAGAATGAGCCGAGGAACCTGTGAACTGGTGAGGAGAGGCTGCAAGACTGCACAGCTTCCACCCTGGAAGGGAGCAATGTCTCCCCGTGCTGCAAAAGCAGAGATCCTGGCTGAAAATTCAGTATCAACTCAGGAGGTACTTGGTCCAGACAGCACTGGACCCACCCTTCCCATCAGCTCTGCATCAGAGGAAGAAACAGGCAAAGGAGCCTGTGCAATTCTCTATCCTCAGTTCTTGGCACCACTATTTTTGTTTATTTTAAAACAAACCTGAGAGAGAAGTCAGAGCTTTCAGCAGCACATGCAAGCTAAGAAGCCCAGAACACTTTTCCAGATTTAAATAGGAGAAGGAGGAAGAATGGCTGGATATAAAATTCATTCCCAAAATGCTATGAAGTGGCAAAAATAGAACAAATATTGAAAAATAAGACCGTCTTTTCCATTGCACTTTACAAATGTTGAACCTATCTAAGTAAAAAACCCAACTAAGCCTAAAAGCAGAAGACAGACGGCAAACACCTCCATCCTTGGGAAGGACAGTCTTCCCATCCACGGAGCAGCCACAGGCTGAGAACACAGTGGGAGCACTGATAGGATATTCCCTATCAGCCAACACAGCACTGCTTGCGCTGCCTTAAGAGGGATAAAAAAGGACAAAGAGGAAATAGGAAGCACTYGAGGAACTCCGCTGAAAATCTTTGGATGCAGCAAAACAGCCAACTCTGATACTGAAACCGATCCTTCTCCAAACCAACGGGATTAACAACAGCCCAGAGTGCACTTCACTGGGGTTGTAAAAACTATAGAAACACAGATTTCCTGCTCAAAGGCAACTCCTGGGAGGACAGAGGATTTGGACACTGCACATTTCTTCCTAAAATATTTTATTTAGCTAACATTTCTAAAATCCCGACTGACTTGTGAATTTTGCGGGGAAACTTCTTTGCTAGCTCCAAAGGATACATGCTGTGCACATCACCAGCACAGTGCTACCAGGAACTACAAGCGACACGCAGAAGCCTGWAATACTTTTACTGTATGCCCTGACACTTCGCAGGGCAAATGCGCCAAATGTTGGTTGTCCGGAAAACCTCACTGTTTTTCCTCCTGAAGATGCTGTCTTTGCTAGAGTTTYAGAATACACAGGCTTTTTATATGATGCTCAATACTTGAAAGTATTCTGAGAGCCTGGATCTGCAGGAGGGATGGAGCATCAGTATGCACAGTGCTTGCTCCTTCACATGCTGTCACGTGCCAGCCCTTCCTCCTCCAGAATAGGTTAATTCATAAGAGTCTCACTCAGTTCCGCTGGCTCTACTGAGCCCACCCTGCACCTGAGCAATTAAATCCCCCCTTTTAAAGCAGAATACMTCCCACCTTAGAGCAGAATTGGAGCCCATCTCATGACACCATCATGCCTTAGAGGCGATGTGCGGTGAGGTGCATGGGCCTGATGCTCCATGTAGAGGAAGGAGGAAATGGAATTGCTGGAACAAGCAGTTTGGCACCGTTTCTTGGCTGGGCTAAAGGTTTATTCCTGGGATGATGCTTTCCTGCAGACTAAGGAAAATTAAATTTAGCACTTTGCAAATAAATAGGTTAAGGCTGAAAGGACACTATTTAGGAATTTACTGCTTACAGCAGTCTCGGAGATTATAGATCCATCACCATCTATTACCTTGCTAGTTACTGCTTCCACTCTGTCTATCTTTCCCACTTATAGAGTGGCCCTTTCATCAGGTCTTTTTCTGTTCCAACTTGAAGCTGTCATCACTCTAATGGAATTACATGAAGAAAAACAACTTTGGGCTGCAGTGACTCTGCCAAAAAGGCAAGGACATCTCCTATGTTTTCCCAGGACAAGACAGTGAGATTCTTCTCTGTCAGAGAAATACACAGTTGTCCGATGGCCTCCTGGGAAATGCGATGAAGGACAGCTGTTTGCACACATGTCCAGAACCTGTGGGCCTCAGCACAGCTGTCAGCTGGGCCGTTTCTCTCAACATCAGGGAACACAAACCTACAGCTGCTGGAAACCTTTGCTGTAGATTCACTGTAACTACACTGCATACAGCACGCGAACTATTCACTGAGCATACCCACAGGAGTATAAACCCCTGCCTTAGCCCACGCACATCTATTCCACTATCTGCTTTATACAAAAATCATCTGCAAATATTCTCTTTCTAGAGTCAGATACATCCCAGAAATGCATAGTGACAGCTATCATATGAAACATTCTCTAGAGCCTTCCATTAAGACAGAGAAACCCTTCAGTTTAAGGTTGAAATTTATGTCAGTTCCCCAGAACATGGTTCAAATAGTTCCACTATTATCAGCTATATRTTTTTGCTGAAACTGAATACAGATTAGGAACAAATTAAAATTTTCAAGCCTCAGTTTGATATGAGCTGATACATTTCCTCCAAGATAYAGTCAGACAGGCTTGTCTTCTTCATCTAGAAGCTAAAGATGCCATCAAAGGACAATCTGGGGAGTTATCAAAGCTGGAGGTCATCCTCAGCTCTCAACTTCCCTGCTTCCCCTGTGAAGGAGGAAGAAGCAATGTGATTTAGCTATGAATCCTTATAAAATAGATTTGACATAAAATATCTCTCCCTATTTCTTGCTCAAAAGATGTTCTCRTGCAATTTGCAAACAAGAAAATATATTAAATCCAAAGTCCTAAAATAGTACTAAGTTACCTGCTCTTATTGCTAACTTTCATATAGATCTGAATTAAAATTTTCTGTATACAGAGTTAGGACCATTTGTGCATTTGTTTGTATGAAGCAAATGGGACGATAGGACAGATTTTTCACCATTTCCATGCATATGAAATAAGAAATTGACACATTATTAAATCCTAACACTAATTTATGTCCATATTATGTATTAATCTCTTAAGTATATGGTATGTAAAGAGCAGAGTTGCAAAGACTTGTCCAATAGCATAGTGCAGGACCCTGCCAGAGTTACATCAACACTCCATGTAGCAATGCTCTTTCAAAGGCTTTTCAGTTCACTTCTGCGTTCTGTCACTGTTGCACAGATACAGCACCATAGCAAGGATACAAAGATTAATAGATTTCCATTACCACACTTGCAGAACATGTTATGATTTGAAGAGACTTGGTGGCACATTGTGCTTAAGACCCCCCCAACAGTGTGAAGTACATCAAATCAAGAAAGGCCATGTCCAAATGCCTGACATGCTTCCAACCATCCTCAGCAATAATTCCCTTGGAATATAGTTAGGATATCTTGTAGCAAAGCAGAAAGTGCACTCACAGAGGAGAGCACCGGTTAGTGTTTTTGCTTTCCTAAAAGYAGTCTCTTAAAAATAAAATGCAGGAGACCTCTGCTTAGTTAAAGCTCTCAGGGAACACCCAGACYTTGAAGAGCTTGGGTTCCTATAAAGAGCAGCTGCCTAACAAGCTTTGAAATATGGGCTCTTATCTTAAACTGGCAAGCTAGTTAGAGAAAAAGCATATTAACTGGTTTACGTAGCACTAACTTCATGGTTAAGAGCCATGTAGTAATTGAGCATTTAGACTTTGAAGCACAGTAATAAGGATGACAGAAGGAATGTACAGTTTGGAGCTCCTGGCTCCAGTYTCAGCCCTTGGTGGCAGTCCACAGGGGAACTGCGACCATGACACTCCATCCTCTGCTCCTCAGTGCTCCCCCACTATATCTGTCCCCACTCAGCTGTCAGGCCCGGTGGGAAATGGCCAACAACCTCATCAGCCAAACTAAGTTTAGTTTGCAACCTTTTAACTCTGAAATCCCAGATGATGGCAAAACAGAATCATTCATATTTACACCACAACATATAAAATTAATGGGAGACATTTATATGAGCCCAGATGTAGACTTCAGATACAGATGATAGATATATCAAGACCACATCACCCATGGGAATCTTTTGCTGTGTTTCAATATTTGCAGACAGCTTTTTGTACACACAAACAACACCTCCCTCCTTCCATCACTAATTATATTTCCTCCCTGGAGATTAGCAAATCTTTTGCCCCAGTCAAGCGCAGGTAGTAACTATAACTCCCAAAGCAAGAGATAAGTCCTAATTATATTTGCATTTAAACAACATGCTGCTCACTCAAGAAAGAAGAGCAGCAGCGGAGAGCTGCCACTCTTCTGGTGCCTTTGCGTAGGCTGAGCTGCAGGGAGCTGTGCTGCTAATAACTGGGGCAACTTGAAGGCTGGTAGATGCTTTGCCATATGTTACCAGCTATATCTTACCTCATTTTTTTCCTAGAGCTGACTGCTTTTTTTTTTTTTTCTAAGAGGTCTTCTCACAAATCTGTTCTTGGAACATACAGGGAAAAGGGGAAGCGTCAGCGCAAAAGTCACCTTGAAGTTCCTCGGCCAGTGCTCTGATTGCATTCCCTCTCAGCCAATCTTCATAGCCAACTATAAGGAGTCMTCAGGCTTTTCCAAGCTATCTACAGCAATGTCGCTTTATAGGAGAGTGAAACAGGCAGGATAATAACTGAGACATTATCAAGCTGGCGATGCACCAGCGAAAGGAAGAAACTGGTTTACAATTTCCAGGCCAATGTGTGGGAAAGCGGCGCTTGCTCCCTCCGCGCTAGCCCCGGCTGGCTGKCTGCCCGGCCCAGCTTAGCACTAGCAACATGCGGGGCAGCCAGCGAAGGTGGTGCTCGTTCGCCAAACTGCAAATTTGGGTACCAAATGCATGGTACCCAAAAATTCAGGGCCTCCCGCCCCGCCAAAAAAACAGAAGAAAACCTCCGGAAGTTTCTGCGCCTTTTCATTCGCAGCTTTGTACACAAGAGCGAGCGAGGAGTGGGGTTACGGTTTGCTGACACAGCTCTGCATGTTCTGTGGATTCAGGACAAGTGTGCATCAAAAGCAGCTTTTCAAAACGCCCCGTCTCACGCGCGCTGCGACGGGGCCTTTGTATTCCCCGGCCTCCCAGGCTCGAAGCCATCGCCGGTTCCTTCAAGAGCTCTGATCACACAGACTCGAACACTTTTTGAAACTACCCGTGGTTCAAAAACAATTAAATAGATGGGAGAGTTTTCACGCCGTCAAAAGGCAGTGAGCGCCCGCAGGGAGCCGGAGCGTGGGCAGGGCACCAAGCCGGCCGGCCCGGCGAGCCTCCACCCCRCGCCGGCTCCGTGGCAGGGCTGAGAACCCATCGGCTGCCTCTGCTCACCTGCAGCAAAAGCTGGCGGCACGGTTATAGCTCCAACGTCTTCATGCGCYGCAGAACATTTCAAAGAGCTTCTCAACCCCAGAAGCGCTGGTAAGATCCTGAACCCAGGCAAGAGGGACAGAAAGTGGAGTGAGCCCAGCCCAAAGCTGTGAGGAGCAGACAGGAACGAAATCCGGGAGGGCTTTGCTTATATCCCCCCTATGCTATCCATCCGTGAGCACCGCTCCTCTCGCCGGGCGCGAGCGCAGGCCCGCGCAGCCCCCAGCGCGGCTGGAAGGCAGCGGTGCGGGCGCCGTCGGGGGGATGCTTGGCCCCTGCAAAGGCGCCTCCGCTCGCCCGGCTGCCCCGGGCACGGACGGAGCCGGCGCGCRGCCTGCCCGCCCGTGCCCTGCACCGGGCAACCCTCCGAGGCCRCGCAACTGCTGTCCTGACCCAGAGGCTCCGGTTTAATTAAATCGTCATCGGTGTCCTTCTGCGCTCCATGCTGGTGTGCAAAAGCTCTTGTGACCTGTGACTCTCCCTAGGCAGACGGGGTTCTCTCTCCCATTTCATTAAATAAGAGCTATTTTAATGGAGAAAAAGGAGGTTTGGAAGGGAGGTGAATCACAAACTTGCTAAAAAACTTAAAAAGTGCATTCCAGTGATTTGTTTCCTAACTGTTTTTGCCGGAGCAGTGGCGGCAGCTGCAGGACGGGGCAGGGTCCCTCAGCTGGGCTGGCTGCGGGGCCTGCTGGAATGAGGCCACCAGCAGCAGGGTCTGCAGCGCGGTGGTGGCTGAAGTCAGGTCGGGGCAGTGTCTGGGGGAACAACTTGAAAGCTGCCCTTTTTCTGTGCCTCCTTTGCTGAGAGAGGAGGAAAGTAGACTGGCGGAGCAAAGTGGGACGGAGATGTAGGCCTCATGGAGAGACAAGCACTGCTCTACTTGGGGTGCAGGGAGGGAAACCTCAGGGTACATCAACAACACTGCCACRCCACCAGGGCAAGAGCGAGCCAGGGAGGGGAAATGGCAAAAGCACCTCTGTGGCCACCAGCTGATGGTTATGAAGCAAATGATGCAGAAATGCAGATCAGTCTGACTCTAAACACAGCATCTGTGAGCCAACCCATCTGTCCCAYCTGAAAACAGGCCTTCTCTTGTAAAGTGAGGGGTTGGGCATCYGCCTCATCCCACCTAGCGCAGTGTCTTCCTGCTTTAGAGGGTAGGTAGTTGATCAGRGAAGCAGCAAGAGAGAAGTACTGTCAGGAGGAAGAGGAGAAAAAAAAACAAAGAGCAGAATAACATGAAGACAGTAGCAAGAATTAAAGTTAGATCCTAAGATGAAACAGGTCAGTACAACACCCGAAGCAACATGAAATGTAGGAAGTTTAAATACTAGATTTCATCTTGTAACACCACAGACTGCTTGACAGTGCTTGGTTCAGAGCTGTTGATTAGGGAAAGCGAAGACAGTTCCTTGCCGACCTTTCCAGGAATTCCAGCGCAGCTCATCCGGCATCACGCTTGCACAGAAGCAGCAGGCGCCTCCCGGAGCTGCGCAGAAATCAAGTCTCCAGAAACCACATGGGAAAATTGAAAACAAAATATAAAAATAAAATAACTTGTAATTAACAAGAATGAGGAGTTAACAGAGGCCTACAATCTCTAATCAGTCTCGCGCTGCCTGGCCCACTCCACCGATGAGCTCCATTGTTATTTCTGATTGTGTGTGCAGGAGYGCGAGACGGCTGCTGGAAGAATAGCACTCCATCAAAATTGCGATTTCTTTCTCCTCTTGAGACTCATCAAGGGTGAGGAGGAGGAGAGGGAGAAGATAGACATGCAAAAAGAAACAAACAGCTAGAACATGCTTCTCAAAGATACTCTGCTGGGTTCAAGGGGGAAACAACTGAAACTGCAAGCCTGCCAGCATGCGTGCTCTGATCCAAGCTCCCACAGTGCTATCAGCTGCAAGACCAAACATGAACAAGCAAAAATCGTCCTCGTATTAATGAGYCTGCTTTGTCCAAGGCGTGCATAGGCAGTTGTGCACCCAAGCCTCTCTGCTGTCGCACCCATACTGCAACCTCTGTATTCCCAGCAGATTAGACTTCCCCTCGCACATTTAACCAYTTGAATTTTGTCTCTCTCCTTCAGCTAGTAATTTGTTGGCATCATGTTGTGTTTGAAACATTACCTCTGAGTTCTCTCTTATTCGACCCAGCCTCATTCCCCTCTTCCAGAATAGAGGGTTGAACTATTACTTCCTATCCCTATAGTTGCCCTATAGGCACAACTCACACATCCTGTAAATGTAGAGGTGACAGGACCACACAAGCAATGGGGCAAGCGAAGAAAGACTAGCAAATTAAGAGGGCAAGGAAAGAAATGTTAATTTAGTAAATAAACAAAGGAGGGGAAGGAAGTTACCTGCATTCCTACCTACCGCAGCCTTCTATTAAGCTCCAGTTGTTTCTTTACTATAAGAACTGCTCTAAGTCCATCTAGCCTAGCATCCTGCTTCCAAATAGCCACCAGTAGCAGATGTTCGGGGAGAAGCTTAAGAAACAGTAAATATTAATAAGTGTGAGCATGATTTGTCGTTGCATACTGACTCCCACCTTCCAGCAATCAGTGGCTGAGGTAATTCCAGTTCTTCCAGGCTCCATCAGGACCATCAATTCCAGATACCTATATCCTCACTAATTGTACCATGAATAACCTTTTCCTCCAGTGTTCCATGGTAGTCATCAATCTGCAGCTGGTAGCTGCTCTTGCACTGTACCTTTCATCCACCCAAGAACCTCTAAACTAGCAAAGTCTTTATCTTTTCATCCCTTACATTCTGCTGTTRTACTGACAGTAAACCATAGGAGAAGGACATGTTAACGCTTCAGGCTGCCTTGAAGTTTTATAGTGACAGTTTCCCTTATACATCTGCAAACCAACTCTTCACATAACTGCTTAAACAGATCTGAATCAAAGACTGTGTGTGAGCACTGTCTGACAATTCAGCAGATTGCAGAGAAGCTGCTCATTTTATTACCATACCACTTTTCCAACTGGACATCAATAAAGGTTTTATTTTGCAGCAAGAAGTGCCACCCTCAGGCTGGCAACATCCGTGAACTATGTCATGATGCTTCTGTTTTCATCTGCTGGCTGATATCTTGGGTACGCTCTTTCAAGGTAGAAGGCCTACCATCTTGGGGATGCTTTTCTAYGAACCACTGCTGGTGTTCATGTTTCTGTTTAATAGTGTTGGCAGAAAATAACAACATGGGCAAGATCTGGAATGAGACAAAATTCTATATTCTGGAAGACTGGCTCTGGGGACACAGAAAAAAAGGGGAACCAGAAGCTGATGTGCTGTCTAAATGCAGCCTTTTGGCCAGGACTRTTTATGGGCTGAGACACAATACCACAGTTACAAAACAACTGAGCTCCCGCTCTCAACAACACCTTAAAGCAGTATGGTCATAAATTAAAAGATTTCCTCTGCTTCCATTTCAAACTGATTAGCTTCAAATACCTTGACTGGGACCATGTTCTTCAGGCACACACACACAAAAGCCCACAATTTATTTCTCTGCACTGTTTGTTCATTTAGATGAGTGTCTCCAAATCATCTCCTCTTCAAATTTGACCAGTCTCTCTGTTTACCAAAAGCCTTGCTTTGTCTGAAACAATTTTCACTGCCTTTTAAAAGACCTCATTGYGTTACTGTCATTCGGGACCTACCCAGAGAGAAGGGTAAACAGCATGATGTACATGTGGCCAAACGACATCCTCATTTGCCACAGCTTAATTCCAAGTTAACYGAACTGATTTTGAGGTTTCCCAGCAATGTTTGTTTGCTTTAACAGATATCTGTAATAGATTGTTACCCAAGAACTGCATTTACTCTTTTTGTATCTCATRAGTGGCCTGGCCTAGATACATATCACAAGCATTATGCAGAATACAAAGTTTTTATTATGGACTAACACATCTAATGTACCAGCAAAAGTAACAGAATATGAAATTGCCAGGTGACCCAGTAACTGTCATGTAYTTCTTTCCCCCCACATCACCAGCAACTAAAATCCTGGTGAGGAATCTCTACCTCACTTTCCACAGTATTTAATTAAAAGAATACAAAAAAGCAAGCAAGCACAAGATGTGAAGTCTGAGCTGTGCCTTGCTGCCTACGCACTCACACACGGYGGGTCTGAACACCACTGGAACATCCTTTAAGTTGATGAGTTCATCTGTTGTATCCATAGGGATTGCCAATAAATATTGATATGGTTTCATTGGAATTCAGTGCTCATTTATGGATGTAGTCATTTGTATTCACAGCATGCCATTGTGATTAACCCTTTCACTGAGGCTGTAATTCTAATTAACGTGAATTGGTTGGAAACATACAGCATGTAGATAATATGCTCTAACTACAGTAACAACATATATTACTTCAGAAAACTAAGCACGTCTTTCATCTTCATTTAGCTTTGAAGAGTTATATTACAGTAGCTACTACTGCATCCCTGCTATTGAAGCCTTGCTGAAAATTAAATGCCACCAGCAGTGCTACTGAAATATGCCCTAAAGTTTACAGGCAAACTACAGAAGCTTGTAAAGAGCCAGGGGACTTCTCCAGTTTAATTATATAGATCCTGTTCCATAAATTGCTTGAATAGAATAAATACAAATAGCATTCCCTGCTTTGTGACCTCTTTGGGTTAATGAAATGCACACAAACACCCACAGTCGGTTATGGCTCGGAAATTCCACAGCATAAACACACAACCTCGCTGAAAAGCCATAGTCAGGATTCAAGCGTTGGTAGATATATGAGAACCAGCTGCCAGGACTCAGCAAGGAAACACTGTGTTGTTTATATTCCACTGCTATTCTAWACTACAGACTTTGGGAATTGTCTGCGATTTAATGAACAGTGAGAAAGGGTCTGAGATTCTGCTGTTCAGGCTCTGATTATCGAATCTGCTTCTTTTATCCAATGAGGTGTGTGAAGYAAGACAGGCAGAGGAATCCCAGGAACCAACAAGCAACCCATCCTCGGATTTGGCAAGTATGAGATCTTGAAACTTCTGTTCTACCTGGTGACAGTGAATCCTTCCTTCAGAAATACTTGGGAATGAAGACGTGAGTGAAGGAAAGAAAGCAAAAATACCATTTAGACAAAAGAATCTACACTTGCCTATTCGCTGTCCTTCAAGTAAACTATTTCTATTGCCATGGCATGAAGAAGATTTTGATGCTACTGGAARAAAACTAAAAAGAAGCCAGTCAGGTCTGGTTCAGATGTGCAGTATGCAATCTTTCCATATAACTCTYGCCATACATGTGCATTTCTCCTGCAATACACACTCTGCTTGGGATACAGGAAAAACTGTTACTTGCACTGTCTTGCCATGGCATCCARAAGAAATCTCCAGGAGTCTGAATAATCACTAAACATACAACAATACAGGTGTGAACACAGGCCYGTGGAGGTCTTAGAGCTAAGAGTTGCACCATCTCAACAGACAAATACTTTCAGGATTCAAGGACAGTACCTCAAAACAAAGTTGTCATTCTCCTTGGACAGTGGGCTTTCTTTTCCAACTGTCATTTGACTCAGTCCAGAAACCTCATAAGGCCAAGTAACATAACTATTTTGAGGATATTTTCCTAGTTTTAAGTTAAGGAACCTAAGTTCTGTCTTATACTTACTGTCAACTTGCTTTATTTGGTGCGTTTTCTTTGGAGCTCTAAAATTGGCCGAAATTGTTGTCTTGTTATGTAAAGAAATAGGACTGCAGCATTGTGCATGCTGCACATGRCAGTCAGTCTGTAGAAACAGATCTTCTCCAGTTCTTGCTTGTATATTCCCTGCTGGTATTGAACCCCTCCAAATCTTCATCCTTCTCATATATGAGACTCACCCCACAGGAATCAATTGGAACCAAATGTGATTTTGATGCCCACTGTGGTTGCCACAGAGAAGGGAAGAGTTCTCCCACTGATCTGTAAACCTGGGCTATTGACACTCGAACCAATGTAAAGATGCCACTAAACAGCTTGGTAACTCTAATGTCACACCTAGTTCTCTGATGTGTCAGTCTAGCTGTGCTATCGGGAGGATAGCACAGAAGAAAAACATCACCTATCAAACCACAACCCAAACTCAGACCGCCTAGCTAGACCAATGCTGTGCTAGRTTGACAGCAGGCAGACTATTCTTCTTACTCATCAGTGCCGCTCAGACAAATGACACTTTGCACAAACAAGGATGAGCTCAAAAGAGATTCCGATTTACATGAAGACAAGATGATGATACACATACAGGCTAGAGGATAGCAAAGGCAGTAGGAACATCTCTTACAGTGAAGTGAGGATGAAACCTTGATGGTTACGTATGGTTTTATTACTGTAGCATATATCACTGATAATAGAAAAAGGTGCATTGTAAGGCCAGACATCTTAGGTATTATGCATATATAGTCTCTTCTAGTTACTCCTGTTTTACTTTGATATATAAGTGAGAGACCAGACGCCAAATCTTCCAAGGCAATTTTTTAAAAGAAGAAAGGATCTTTACTTCCCTCAGAAGGAAAAACTTGTCATGTAGCAGGGGAGCAGTGATTTTCCAGTGTAATCACTGAGAAAGAGCAAGTACATCCCAGCACACTGAAAATGAGGAACCCAAAGAAGCAGGTGCAGTGAGGAGTACGCAGGCCTACCTTGAAGAGCAGGCAGTCCCCTTGGTGCTCGGCATAAATTGAGGTGAGTCGATACTGGTTCTCAGTTGTGATGTCAATCTGGTATCCTGTTAGCGTGTAGCACACCTTGCGAAACTCTTGGATCTTTGTCTGAAAAACTTCTTTCAGACGCTGGTTTTTCAGTTCTGCACTTTCCACTTGCTTCTTGAGCTCTAAGAAAGGGAAGACAACGAGTACTTTGTTATATGTCATCAGCACAGAGACCTTGCGCTGTATTTACAGTACTAGCCAAACTAAGTGAATTGAAAAGGTTAATTACATTTCTAAAAAGTGAATTAAGCAAGCAGAGTAAAGAAATAAGCAAGGTAGATTCCTCTCTTCCTGCCCCCAGAAGACCAAAGGATAATAAACTGGAAAGAGAGGAAAACAGACACATCTTAGTAAGATGATTTTTTCTTTTGCTCAGCCAGTCTTTTAACAACTTACTACAAAATTCAAAGATATAGCATCTGTCCCCCCCCMCCCCCACCCTGCCACACACACACACATCTTAATTCCTATCCAGAACACAAGAGCAGGCTATTGTGCTAGAGGGAGCAAGAAAGAGGAAAAAATGGTTATGAATACGTCTCTGTAGGGTTGTGTCAGGAGGAAGCTGGCAATAAGGGAAATCTCCTCCAATGCACACTTCATTTGACTGTAAGTGCTTTGATCTCAAATTGTCACGCTGTCTAGGAATCCCTTAAGATTTGGGAAGGGGCTTTCATTGTTATAAAAAGCCTGAGGAGTACCACTGTCTCATTCCATTTGCTACCTTAACTGGACTAGTCCCTGGAAGACAGGTCCTGCAAGACTGCCTGCCACTCACCCCGTGTTTTATTGCCACAACGGGAGCTGCCAGCACTGTGAATCCTTCAAGACGATACACAACAATTACCATGAATCTTTCACCCAAGGTGCCTTCTGAGTAATTAAACCTCGATTTATCCCCCCATTAATTACAGAGATTGGCTTTACTTTAATATACATTAGAGATCTCTCCCAAGTCAGCCTGTTTGATCAACACTGCAGTCCAAGGCTGGAAAAACCCGACTACTCAAAGCAAACAAATAGACTTCCTCGTTCAGCTATCTCTGTCATTCTGAGCTTAAGGCTATGTCTGTCTATACAGTGATTAGTAACATATTTGCAGCACATGTAGGCCATATCTCTTTATTTTAGCTAGTTCAGGCTCCAGCACTAGAGAGCAGAAACTTCAGTGCAAGGCAACTGCTTAGGCACRAATGAAGGTTGCTGGCTGGCTTATACAGCCCATGCCACAGTATTACTGTCAGCCAAACTATCTGGATAAAGGTCTGCTTGAGTATTTGCCAAGACGTGTTACCCTCGACCTCCCAAGCGCAGTGCACGAAGAACCTGGGAACGGTAACAGTAAGGCTAGGAAAGGCAAGGCCTGGGCTAGGAGGGCTCCCGCGGGGCTCCCCGCCGAGCAGCCGCCCGAGGAGCCACGCGGGCCTCCCCTTGCCTTTYGCTCAGGACAAAAGGTAATTCAATGTGTTAAGTTCAAGTGCTTTGAATGCCACTGAGGCAGAAGTACTTTAGCCTTAATCCAGTTCAGCTTAATCCCTAGGAAAGGGCAAGAATTCTTTAACGGTTACAAAGAACTACGTGTCCCTTTACTTCTGAGGGCATCCACGCAGGCAGAGTTAATGCGGGCTAACTCCCTACCTTCAGTTAATTCAGCTCCTGCCTGAGCTGCTTGTGTAGACAAATTAAGAGCAAGGTATTTCCCTCATTCTGGCTCTCCCCGGCTTGTTTCAGCTAATATTGCTTCAGCAAGGAGAGCAAACCAGCTTAGGAAACATCACATGACAGCTTGTTCATTAAAACACTACTMTATAGGGAACCCCCCAACTGCTGGGGGATGGCAGGTAAGCACAGTATTCAAATCCTGCTCACAAGCCTGAGGGGCTGTGGCTTACACGCTGCACCTTCTCCCAGCCTTGAAAAGGCTCTGTCTTTCCTGGCTACCCACCTCCCCAGTCCCACCAATCTCATCGTCGTGCAGCTACCTCGACCCTTCCTTGGATTGCTACAACCCTTTTCCCATCATCTCAGCTGGGTCTGGTCCTTTGATTAATTGAGTAATCAGCCTCTGAAATCAGGAGGTTAATTGGCAGCTCTGACCTCAATATTCTCACAGTCTTCATTCAGCCACACGTTCCTAAGACAAAACTGTTAAGGACAAAATCATGTATATGAAAGTAAAAATTCAGTGACTACATTGCAGTGGTAAATAATATTTCACCACTGTCAGAGATGGCACTGGCTTTAATATATCTCAGACATCCAACAGGGATTTTTTTTGTCCTAATAAATGCAGCCTAGCCTTGGAAAAGTAAATCTGCCTTCTCCTGCCACATCTCAGAGGCTGCCTTTCCTGACTTTTATAAACTCAGGAGGCTGATGATGCCCTAACTCATGAACTGCTCGAACATCTTTCATTATTCATGACGAGTTAGCACCTTTTTCACTGTTCTGCCTTGCAGACTTGGTGCTTGCAGTGGCCATCAGAGGAACCCTGGGCACCTGCTGGATCACAGCCTTACAAACCCCCTAACAGCGCTAGCCTATTTTGACCACAGCCACGTGGATCTAGAGTAGCAAGCAACAGCAACTGCTTTCCTCCACTACCTTCAGGGTAAAAAAAGAAAAACTACGAATACTACCAGTCTTTTACTCAAGAAGTATTAAGCTTTTCGATTTAGCAAGCCTCCACTCACAGGAGCGAGCCCTCACCTCCAGATCTTCCAGGTCTCCAGGTGTCCCTTCCCTGCTCTTTGGCAGTTCTGGTGTATTACCGCATCAGCCATCCGTGTCTGCAACCGGTACAACAGCTGAAACTGCTGACTGCCAAGTAGACAGAGCTCAAACGTGCCCAGCACTGGTCACGGACAGGATAAAGCCTTGCTGTCCATTCTGCAGCTCTCTTAGCAATGCTTTGGCAGTATTTCTTAAASAGCACAGCTTGGAGATGGGGCACAAATAAGCATGCAGGTGCAGAGGACACGACAGGAATGCTTAAGTCCGCAACTGCCCCCAGTGAAAGGTTCATTGAACCACAGCTATAAAGCAGAGATTGCTCTTCCTTTATGCTCAATTAAGTTACAGTCATCAATAGTTCAGCTCTAGCAGCTGCTGATGCCTACCTCTTGCAATGTTTATTTATCCCATGGAGACAGTCCAGCTGGGGCTGCTCCCAAATTAACTCAGGACAGCACCCAGGGCTGTGACTTCTTTCTTGTTCTCCTCTCAGGGCTCTGCCTCAATTAAGAAGCTGTGTTGTGAGGAGGAATCACAGAAGAGTAACTTTGTAGAAGAGTAGCCTGGGACTTAGGACATGTAGGGATCCCATTGCTGAAACAAGGCCACCTAAGCCCATTTGAGACACCCTTGGGTATTTTGCATGGCATCCCACCATGCCTCTGAAGAAAAGAGATCTCCTGAAGGTTTTGCCTCATACCAGCCAGCCCCAAGGCAGTTTTTCAGACACTCCAGGGTGTCTAAAATGGCACAAGATGCCTATATTTAGGCCTCTGAATCCCATCTGTATAGTCCCTCCCCTATCTGCTAATGCACCTCCATGTGACCTCKGATAAATTACTCGGTGTCTCTGCGCTGCAGCTCTGTCTTGTCTATATTGCCAATTCCCTGCACCCACACAACTGCATAAGCACTACGTGCACTGACCTGGGGACATTCATTAATGTTGCTAATACTTCCCACACAAAATGAAGATATTAAGCTAGGAGGCAGCTCATTGTTTGTTCTGTTTCCCAATGTAAAGATGTGGCTACGCTAATTCTTATCTAATGCCAATGAGTCCCGCCAAATTTTTAGTACTATCAGGAAAATTTGTTTTAAAAGCCCTAATTTGCACAGAGTGCAAATCAGCATATTTTAGACAAATGCTTAAGACACAGCTGTAGAGGCAACTGAATAGAGGCAGATCCTTTCAGGACGGGTCGAGGTGCATTAATAGAGCAGGTTTCTGATGACAGCATTACTGTTTCCACCCACTCCATCTACCACCCACAGAACATTGAACATCTTGATCCTTTAAGATCTTTCACAACATTTGCAGAATTAAGTTTAATTATATCTTTAAAAGACAGTGTTTGAAAACTCCAGTCCCTGTATTTGGAGCACTCACTTTAGTGTTCAATTCTGTTGTACTTGCACAAAACAGACACAAGAAGTTGCAGGTGTGCTCTGTGGAAATCACGAAYGGGAAGTAACACCATTCATGTTCTTCATCCCGGAGAAGGGAAGCCAAACCACTCCTCACTGGTCTACTCATAAAACAAGTAAGAACCAAGAAAATGAGCATGAGATTTGGCAGGTTATGGTTTGGGTTAGGGACAATGATTGCCTATCTATTTTGCCGGAGGGGGAAAAAGAAAAGGAGAAGAACAGACAGAGAGGGAAAACATTTGGAAATCATACTGCAAAGCCTCCTTTGCATTCAGGCCAAGCATATGCACAGAAAGTTGCCCCTGCTGAAGAGTCTGAAGGGAAAAATTCCTCTCTGAAAAGATCATTAATCTGTTATAAAATTAATATTGCCAAATTATTAACTTCCTCTTAATGWTGCTGCTTCTTGAAACACCTTGTATTTTCAAACACTTACACTGATTTTAATGAATAATTCAAACTATTTTGGATAAATAAATAAAATATGAGTTGGGCTTTTTTGGTCTCTCATATTGAAAATGCCACTGCTTTTATGCCATTGCTTTTACACTCCTTATATCCAAAAATGTTCACAGCTGCCTGGAAGTACCAGAGCTTTGGCTCTTGTTCTGCATTAGTGTTCAGTTAGCTCAATCGATAGGAATAGTAGTCCCTACGCTACAGAAAACCAAATCCAGGCTTAACTTTTTCCCCAGGGAGAGAGGTGAAACAATGCAGCTTTCAGCAGACCAAAAGTGGCATGAAATTACAGTTATCGCTAGTCTTTGCCAGGCAAACGTAAATTTGTTCTGCCTGTCCTCCAAGATGCCACAAGCCATGTAGCTGCATTAATTCAGCTGAGATACCAGCTAATATACATCTCTCTCAGAAAGTCCAGAATCTTTTCTAACTCTCTATTTAATGCTACTTTCCTTTGGTTTAAATGTTTGGGATCACTCACTTCAACACATAAAGGATAAAATATTTCACCGCACTAATCTCCTTCTCCCTTTGCCTTGCCAGACTGCCCCAGACAGATTCTGGCCATCATTGCTCTGGAGGATACCATACTCCACGAACTCTGCTCAATTTAAACATGAGATTGCTTCAATTTTGTTTCCAGCCTATAGGAGAAGATGCCAGGACCAGCTCATTTTCACAAGGTCCCAAATGGCAAGAGGAGATGCTATTTTCTCAATTCCAAGAAGCAAGGCTACAGTTGCCCTTTTTCTCCTTCACCTCCACAGCTGCTTCTCTCCATTTCCATAATGTCACGCTTGGCATGCAATGTCACCCCTCTGTCACCCCACTTATGCCCTGCAAAACTGCTACCTAATTACACTCTGCTACCGCAGCTCTGTCCTTCCCGTTTGACTCTCCACAACTCTAAACRCCACCCTGCTCTATCTGAAACTCTTTGAGTCACTACTCTGTTCAAACCTTGAGCTGAAATTTTCCCTCTCAGCTTTGGTTTACGATGAACATTGAAAAGAGTTCTGTGATAGTCTGCTGAAGGACGCTATATAAAAATAAATTGTATTGTATTAAATAAAGGCTAATGGAAGAGGAGCGGAGCCTTTTCTGATGCAGGCAAGTTTATGACCACTGCTCTCCAGAAATAAAATCYGTTTGCTGGATTTTATAGGTGTGTTTTACATCCCGGGCGGGTGAGTGATGCTGGGTCTAACTGGCACGGCAGTTCCGACTGCGCTTACCCAATCTTGCGGTCTAGAGGCCACAAACCACGCTTTGGAAAACTTGCAATTTGTGACATTACAACCATGAATTAAAACTTTCCTTAAAGGTAAAAACAGTTTTATATTCAACAAACCGCACTGGCTGTTCAGTTCTAAACCTAAGTGGTATTTATTTGATCAGTCAACATTAGTTTATTTTTATACCGTGTATGCACCATATGGTTCAATGCACATCCCARCCCCCTCCTCCAGCCACCCACCTACCCTTTCAGCAGCTCAGGGAAGAGTTTTCAAAGCCTGCATCTTGCAAGTAAATGTCTTCACTGCCACAGCCAGCTACAGCTTTCACATTGCCCAAGAATTCTGCTGATACATTTCCACTAGGAAAATTCCCTATATAGTTATTCTCAAAGCCACTGCTTTGGATAAGCCACATATCTTTACATGATGCCATTTCTTGGAGAAAAGTCCATAATGAATCTTCATCCTCAGACAACCTGCACAAAGTGGCAGAGGGCATCAAAGGCTGGGCAAGGGTAAAAGAAGCAGGATATGGGGGATTACAGWGAGGAAGTTATGGAAGGAAAAAGGACAAATTTCCTCTCGAATTACCTGCACATGCTTGTAATACGTGTTAGGCTCAACTAACATTTTTTTCTTCTTCTTCTGATAACCCTGAGATTACAACACAATGTTGCAAAATTCACTGGTGCAACTGGAGATAGCCAACATACAGGATTCAGCCCTGGCAGATGAATCAGCAGTGAGTGAAAGGCTCTTTCCACAGATCCCAGCGTGGGCACAGCTTGGATCTCTCCTATTTCTCCCTCCTGCTCATGTCTTCCTAGCAGGAGACAGCAGGGAGCAACCTGCAGAGGTAACGCTCACTGCTCCGTTCACCCACCGCCCCTGCACCAGGGAAYGCAGTGCAGTGGCGTGTAAAGACACCCCAGGTAGCTTTAAAATAACTGGCTTAAATAATAGCAGCAGCCTGCTTGCAGCAATGCAGAACTCGGTGGGCACAGCAAAACTCGCCCCAGATGCAAGATAAATTAACCCCAGGAGAGCTTTTTATTGCCCAAAGTGGACTTCACAAATTAGTATGATGTGGCGCAGACCTTTTAGAAGTTAAGATTGCCTGATCATAAATTGCGAGCCGACTGTGAAGACAATCTCCCCTAAATGATGATAAAATCTTTTAGCTGCAATTCCCTTCCACACAGCAATTACAGACAAACAGTGCTCCAGAACAAAGCGGTGTCAGCTGTAGTTGGAGCCAGTCATTAACTTCAGATGCAAGAAATAGCGTCACTTTAAAAATACAAATATAAGGTGTCACTTCCGTTTACAGGAAAGTAGTTATCTTCTGCCCCTAGAAGAAGTTAGCAAATATTGGGAATAAGTCTTCTGTTTACCAGGTAGTCTATTGCGGAGTTATCAAAAGTGATTGGGACTTCTCCTSGGCTATTGTTCAGGGAAGTCTGGTAGCAAAAATAGGGGCATAACTTGTATCCCTTGCCAGAGGAAGCAGAATCACCTCTTCACAGGCTGTTTCTTAAAAAAAAAAAAAAAAACAGTGGTTTAAAGTTGCTCAAGTACCTAATATAAGAATTAATCCTTGGGACTATATAATTAACATATATAATACACACTGTAATTACATGCAGTAGTCTGCAGAACCATCTAATAGATGGATTTATCCCTGCTCTGATCACATCTCCTGCACTCTGCCCATTATCTTGTTTCCAGTGGCATATCACTACTATTACTGCTACCCCAAAACACTGGACGCTATTTAAACCTCTCAATGGCATCAAACATCTGGTATTAAAACAAACACAGAAAAACTGCTCCAGGAATATTTGTTTGTTCCTTCTCAAAACGAGGATTTTTCTGCAGGCATTACAGTCATTCAAAYTGCAGGGAGGACAATATTCAATCAAGCATGAGAAGGCGCTTTACAGTTTATTATCTCATGATGTTCACTGAAGCTACAAACRGGACCTTCTCACTTCTGGCAAGCGGTGATTTCCAACCTCCCCAGGAGCACAGCCCCTTTGCTCTTAGTCCAAGGATTTTCCACGTTCAAGTTTTGATGCTGAGCTCACGGAAACGCTTATTTGTCTCTGTGATAATATCCGAAATTACGTTACTTATGACACCTTGTCCCTCCCTCTCCCCCACATCGTGAAGTCCACCCAAAGATATCCTAGCTTTAGAGCCAGAGGRATTTAAATACAGAATTAATAAACACTTAAAGAGATTCCTACCGTTTCTAAAGCAGCTTTTCAAACACCTCTGTGGTACAGACAGAATCCAAGGTGGGCTAGGGCACCACGCGGGCAGTCTTTAGCTCTTACTCGGCTTGCGCAGATTGAACGCTAACCCGTGTATCCCCCCAGTGACTCTGAGGGTGGTTGCAAATAAGCACTTTTTCCCGTGTTGGACTAATTCCCTTCCTACCGTCTCTCTTCTTGACAGCCATTACACACCATTACCGGCTGCAGCCCTCGCTTCCGAGACAAAGGCCGGTGGCCCCGTCCCCGAGGTAAGGCTGCTTTGCCGAAAGGTCAGGCCGCCGTGGCCGAGGCTAATGGAGCCGCGGCCGCTGTGAGCAGCACGGMGGCTCGCCTGCGGGCCGCGGAGGCCTGCGAGGGAAAATGCACACCATTTTACCCAGCCAGTGGGGATGCAAACGCACCCGCGCCGCGACAGATAAAGGCAAGCCTCTGCAGCACGCCACCGTATTTGTGTTTTCAGTGGGAGAAGATTGTGGAGTTTGTTTTGGGGGCTTTTATTCTGGAGAAAACTAAGCTCTAAAAAGCCTCCACTCCGTCCTTCTATTCAATCCTTCTTTTCTTTTTTCCCTTTTCATTTATTCCCTTAATAGTGTTTWCGAGTGTTGGCACTGCAAACTTACTGTTCTCGGCCGGAAACCACTCTTGATGCCAACTAGTCAAAGCTTCCCCAGACCCTCCTTTTTGCTCTTCACGCTCCTGCAGCCAGGCCCCAGAGGCRCTTACTCTGCTCACAAACCATACCAGTCCTCTCCTCTGTGCACACTTCTGAGTGCCCTGGACCTCCTCTCACAGGACAGCAGGTTCTGCCCTACTTTTATTGGTACATTTTTCACATTCTACTTCATTTTCTAGGGTCCTCTTTATGAAAACAATCCTTTAAAGATGATCTCACTGGAGCTGAACAAAACGCTGGTTCAGCATGGAGCARCAGAACAGCAACAGGGGAAAAGGGGATTTCAAACAACAAAACTGCGGGAATGTGACAAAGACATAAGGACAAGCAATCTTTTTTCCCTAGAGCATGAAAGATGTTTGGAAACAGAGCCATCTCCTGGATAACCAAGCCTTCAATCACATTATTCCAGCTTCTGGAGCTCTTATTTCCACTGCAGGAGCCAGAAGTGTTACTATGAACAGGAAGGGTTATTTCTCATAACTCTATGCTAATGCTCTTCAGCTAGAAATGAARCCTTGAAGTCTCCGTGGAATCCCCAGTAAGTGTCCCAAGACTGGCAGCACCACCAAAATCATTTCTGGGCAGAGAGACAGGAGAGGTAGCATATGTCTCAGCCCAAGAGCTGAGTCTCGTTTCCTAATTCTGAATTATTCATCACATGCTAACTTCCAAACCAGTTCACTTTTAAATTTTTAAATATTTAATAATTGGGTATTAAATATTCATGCAATTTTATTAGAAATTTTGGAAGTTGGGCACTAAGGCTGTAATTATTAAGTTCATCATTAGGACTGACTGGCTACTCAGAGGTTTTCTAGGTTAG
The DNA here is from genome assembly GCF_003343005.1 of Rhea americana. Lineage (NCBI taxonomy): Eukaryota > Metazoa > Chordata > Aves > Rheiformes > Rheidae > Rhea > Rhea americana. The sequence goes on along the minus strand of NW_028185039.1, from coordinate 1,530,888 downwards.
TAGAGAAAGAAGGAGTAAGAGAAAATAGGCAAAAAAAAGTATTTATGGACTTCTTGGATTCTAAATCACAAGACAAAACACATACCTGTGCCATCCATTTTCCAAAGCCACCCCTTCATGAAAAAGCTGAGAAATCTCCTACCTTGGGAACACAGTAAAGAGCCCTCAGCCGCAATTTAAACAGTCTAAGAGTTTCATTTTGATGTTACACAGAAAAATTTCTGTCTCAGCCTAATGTACCTGAATGGAAAAGGGGCAGTTGAGAAGTCTCTGTCTACAATATCAACAAGAGAAACACGCGCTTGGTCCCTATTGTGATTCAGGGAAGACACCAGGGAAGTTTAGCTTAACATGCAGCAGCAATAAGGTAGAGACAGATTCTTCTCTTTTTCTGACTACTTCTCCGGTGGGATAACAGGATGTGTAGTTTCCCYTGAGCTGCTCTGACAACTTGAATACATCAAACATCCATGCCTGTTTCTCGCCAAGTAACTCCTGAATCCCGTTTTTTGATTTCCTCTTCCCCTTCCTTTTCAGTAGATGACATCACTTTAACCCCGATCCATGCTGAGAGCGAGCCTACGTTCCTGTCCCTCTATATTATGAGCATACATTCCCTACTGCGCTGGAAATTGTAYGGTTTACACAAAAGATGACACATAAACCCTGGAATTATATGCAAATGAACCGATCTGTTTTTTTGCTTCTTACCATTACAGCTCTGACTTTCAAATAACGGCACTGGGCAATTCCTGCACCAGCTTTCAAACAAAGGGCATCGCTGTGTTATTAACATCTCACTTTGGCAAGCGGTTTGTCACCTTTCACAAAAATGATCTGAAAAGACACCAGCAATTATACCCAAGGAGATTATCGGGTGGCTATGTCCTAGGGCAGCAGCTGGAGGCTAAAGTGACATAATATTCACTGGAAAAAAACTCCTTTCTCAAGTCAAGAGAACACAGAACAAATTAAATAAAAAATGAACTGAACTGAAATCAAATACAAAACTAGAGAAAGAGCCAAGCTTGTTCATTTGGATTTTGATAACCTCTGTCATGACAGTAGGATTACATCTTTGGAWGAAGATAAAAGGTCCTGATTGTGACATGAGATGATATGACATTAACTTTGGAGACTTATTCTGGGAAGAACTTGGTATGTCATAGACCAAAGAGCCTGAGAAAGAATGACTCAAGCACCTCTTCCAATAATGAAAATCCAGCTGATTTCTAGGTTTCATATATTTGGTTCTTCTAACAGTTTTTAAGTGCTGAGAACTAAACTTCCACAAGACAGACATGTTTTCTTTCTAGAACTGTAGTACAACTCCCAGTCGAATCTTATAAATCTCAGGAACTCACATTTGGTTGGCTAATGCTCCCGAGTGCAGTGAGGCAAAGAGCAGAGGCTTTACCTAATTTACAGTAAACAATTATTAAATGTTCATGGCTCCTGGACAGAAGCAAGTCATGCAGTAGGGATCATGTCCATGCTGAGAAGGACCAAGGGAGCCACTTGCTCAGATGATGTGGTGTTCTACCAGCTGTGCATGCAGATAGGTCATTTCTGTTTGCTTGTCACAAATTTAACAAGTAGTTAACAGTCTACCCTCAGGGTTAAAACTTGAAGAAAAACTTTTTATGAAGCGAAATACTTCTGCTGTTGCTTAACCATCGTGATACCTTTATATCTGTGAAAAAYGCTTTTTATTACTTTGATTGAAACCTCTTCTAAACCACCATCCATGTCCAGAAATCTCTTCTTTGGATCCAGAGAATTCCAAGGAAATTTGAGTAAGCTTTTTGTTTGTGAAGATGGCAAAGAAAAAACTATTGCTGCATTTTTTGGGGGTGCATTTCATCTGCAGTTCTAAGAAGGTCAGTTGCTTATACAATCTATAAACACTTGGAAGAAAATGATTAGCTTTGCCCATAACAAGTCTGTGAAACATCCGAGCAGTGCATAGTGGTTAAAAATGGAGCCATTTTTTGTTTGCTTCTTCATCAACAGTTTTTAAAAGTTTCTCCATATCATCTATCAGGTGTACTCAAGAGTTAGGCATGCTGTTGCCGCTATAAAKCCTTTTGCAAGCACAGGACAACAAAGACAGTATTTAGCAGAATATAGCTAGAGGACAGAAGAGATCCAAGAGCAGGACAGGACGTGTAATGACTTTGCAGAGTTAATTTAAAAAAAAAAAAAAAAAAAAAAAAAAAAAAAAAAAAAAAAAAAAGGCAGGAAGAAGATTTTCATTGAGAGAAAGAGAGAGAGGTAGGAGGCAGAAAAGATTTCAAGACTAAGGCACTCTAAAATGTTAAAAAGAAAAAAAAAGCAGTGGGTTTGGACGAATGAGAAAGCAACGAGAGACAGGAAAAAATGCAGTTAGAAGACAGCCTTCCATGAGATTACATGGAGCTACCCGCTAAAGACACATTCTGTGGATTCTTAGAGCTCAGCCCACACACAGAAGCAAGGCCAGTCTGCTTAAAGGAACTCGTTAAATCACTAAGCAGGTCAGAATTACTACCACTTTTAGTTCTTGTCAAGCGAGGGAGGTTGATGGAGGAACAAACAGGAGTGGTGACCGATTTCACACCTGCATGTTCAAATTAACTTAGGCAAAGTGAGCAGAGCCACCTGGGAAGAACTGAAATCACAAGAGAATATTTGTGGGATGATCTAATAAGACAGAAAGCCTTTCTTCTGTAAGGAAGAGATGTTTTAATGATTGTAAGTCTTTTTCAGAGCAGCAAATAAAACCAAAATGACACRTTCATCATATAAGGCAGATGGCTCAGTATCTCTTTCTTCGAGGTAAGAGCACTGAAGGATACYGGTAAAAGGAACTCTATAGCTTGAGAGTTTATGCAGAGCTCTTGGCATAATTTTGACTGAAAATAAAAATAAAAAAATGCTCCAAGAGAGGAGTTTTGGAGGAAGAAAAGAGGGGAGGGMAGTAGAAACATATTCTTAATGAAAAATCTCATTTAGCAGGTTTTTTTCTGATGTGCTTAAAATTCCACCGAGGTCACCATTCTGGAGAGATGACAAACTCCTGGGATAAAGGGTGGAAAATCCTGGTAGTCGTGTCACATTTAGCAAGTCAAAGATATGTTTGTATAAGGCTGTAGAGGGCTAAATCCATTTTACATGCTGTATGTATTATTAATTTCTGACAGTGGGCTTAGAAAAACCTAATTCGCTCGAATACGAGCTCCCTTTGAGCAGAGGGAAGCCTTTTCAAAACTCATCTTTTATTGACTGAGTCATTTTTGAGTCAATCTGTCTGCTTTCGGCAAGACAAGAGTTTTAAATCTTCTCTCTTCTTTTCCTCCTTTTTGAGTCGTGGCAAGTCTATTAAAACCTGCTAATGTATGCAGCAAGGCCTCTGATTTGAAATGTAATGAATTCTTCAGATAGTGGCAGATTAGGGGGAGAAGATGATAGAAACAGCCAGAGATGCCAAAAAAAGAACTCTCCAGAAAACGAGGAGGAGAAAAACGAGAGGAAAAGAGAATGATTAACCCTTTTTATCCGGAAGAAAATCTTTAAGCTCCATTAATAGAATCAGTTAAAAAAGTAGAACTGGAAGAGGCAGAGCATCTTCAGGCTTGCCTGCGGCTGAATGAGACTAAGAATAAATGAATCTTTCCTCCTAGACTCTCTTGTAAGACTTGGTAATTCCCTAAGTGAAAAATGAATAACTTTGAGAAAATTAGCTCCATCCATATAAATAAGCCCTCATATTCCAAGCTCATCACCCAGAGCTTCCCAGGCRAATGCCCCGAAACATTTTCGCTGTTGTGTAACAGATGGTTTTCTCCTCCTCMCCCTTTCTTGGTCTGGTTCCAATCACAGTATCTTTCAGGTGATCTTGTTTTAGAACAAAAATGAGCAGTTTTGTACAAATCATAAATCCTAGTAGTGGAACGAGGCTTGGCAGTTTTATTATATTTAGTCTCTTGGAAGTGCTGGACAAACATTATGCAGTTACACAAATGAGAGGTTAGCACTGTCTCCATTTTACAGATAGGGGAGCTAAGGAAAAGAGAGTCAAGGATGCAACTTAATTTGACAGCACTGATATAGTGATAGCCTGGGCTGAGAACGCAGAATCTGCTGAATCACAGCACAAACCTGAGATAYCTTCCTGTTTAACTCATACGTCAGCCTCAAATTTGACGACTTAAAAGAATATACACATATACATATATATACAGACATATACAATCTCTACAGTAAGTTGTAAGGGAACAAAACCTTAGTGATAGAGTGAGAAAAACAGAGTCTGATGGAGCACAGGCAACTCAGTGGATTAAAACTAAAATTATTCTCTGCACAACTGATGCACGTGAGTAAATATGGGGGACTGAGAAACTGGTCCTATCAGATTAGTGCCCCTTTGCTAATGACAAGCACTGGTATGCTTGAATAGTTGAGAAACCCCCCCAAAATAGGCAGAATCCTTCAACTTAGCATGCAGCATAGCTGTCTAAGTCCATGCATGTCTTGAAGGAGAGACTGTCTTTCTCTACAGATACAAGGYATTCAGTCCTCTATCACACAAGTCAAGCTACAAAAGGAAAAAGTAAAGAAGTTCAAACTTAGCTCAAAAGCTGCTGGAGGCACAGAAACTGTGGAAAGTAGGTATAAGTCGGAAAAAACAGCAGTAGGAAATCTTTATAGTGGGATTCAGGACACAGGTAAAAGCGTTATCTTGGAGGCCAGTGAGCCATGGGAGTTAGACTTGCTTTTCAAACTGCTCCAAGGTATTGTCTGCTCTTACTGGCAGCAACATGTTTTTTTTCCACCCTGGAGAGTAACGACGGCCGTATCCCTGTCTCTACAATCTCCTAAACTCCGGCAAACCCTTGATGTGACTCTCCCCAGCTGGGAAACAGTCTTTTCCTACCTGCTCGTTTGCTTCACAACCCTGATGTCGAGAGCCCCAGAATTCACAGAAGTGAATTTTTACATCTTCACATATTAGTGCTTTCAGAAAGAAGAAGAGGTTACATTTGCTTTTATGTAAGTAGACAAAACTGTGACCTTTAGCTTGGTCCCAGCCCTCGGATTCAATAGCTGGCACTCGTCCTCTGAATCAGTAATGAACTAAAGGTCACGGCAGGCTGGCAGGGAGCACACTGCACTGGGGAAATACCATTTTTCAGAGCAGATAAGAAACTTCAGCCTGGACCATTACAAATCAGGCATTTGCCTGGCAGAGCATTTTTATTTGGAGGCAGGGGTGAGAGCGAGGGCTATGGTATTAGCTGCCATGGTCGGTACAAATCCCACTCAGGTAATTGCCTTCTGCCCACTCTGTCCCTCCTGTGTTTTCAAGTCAAAAGGTACTTTTCACTTTCTGCCATAAACAAGGTTCCTGCATGGCACTAAACAGTTGTGCTACTTCACGCTAGCTGTGGATGCATTTTCGGGACAGGTGAAGCAATCCCTACGTATATTTTGTACAGCTGTGGAGTTGACAGAGCACTTTGGGAAGCCCTTGAGAGCCGACGTGCTTATCGCAGCAAGCCCAGCCAACGCCAGCAGCTGCAGCAGCCCCCAGGGATAGCCTACCCTGCAACAGCCCCATTTTTCTTTTCCAGTTGCATATCTGCATTGCCCTTATCCAGCCATGTGATCCCTCTTTCCTCATCTGCTTGTTTGGAAGATCTTGTTGCTTCCTGGCATTGCTTGAACTCTTCCATCTCTCTGACTCCTGAGAGCTCTGAACCAATCAAGTGCAAGCCTCGACGCAGGACGTAGCCTTTTTGAGCTTGAGACCAGTCCAGGAACAGAGATCCATGCTGCTTAGTCATCAGAGAGATCATTCTGGTATAGGAGAAGTGCCTCCTACATATGAACCCTTGACTCCTGGTCTCAAAAAAGTCTATATCACAGCAAGGGAGCAAGCACACAGAAACCTGCTGTCTCGTATTGCAGTTTTTCAAGAGGAAGAACCATTTCATTTTTAGGGAAGATATCATCTTCTACTGTTGTGAACTCTTCCCACTGAGGGGTCAACAACATTGAGTGCCACAGAGACAACACCCTACTGGCATGGACAGCCAAGACTGCTGGGACAGTTCAGCGAGATATAGGAAAAATATATATTGAGGGAACAAGACAGGAAAGGAAAAGAAGGAAAAAAAAAGAATGACGCACTCACAAAAGATCTCTGTGCATGGGATGTGCAAGCAACAAAAAATAGATTTACCCAGCCAGGCTAAATCAATGACTGAGCTCTGCACTCGAAGAAAAAGTTATCACTAAAGGCTGTGCTATTTGCGGGCTCACTTTACATCTCAGAAAAGTCTGCAAAAATCCTCTTGCATTATCCCTACCCTTAAAGATTTTTTTCTTCTCATCTGAGGCTCTGAGTGGGGATTACCCATGAAGTTCCAGTAGCCAAACCACATCCAATCTATTTTCTGTTAAAACAGGAAAAAGCTTTGGTCTTTCTTGCCCTTCTCTATCCTATTCCCTCGTCATGGCCACATTCAAAGTACCTAGTTGAAACACCCACAAGCACAAAACTACAGGCAAATAAAATGTTTTTTTCAACACTGAGGTTTTATAGAAACGTGTTTGCTTTTTTAGCTTTTTTAGCTTTTTCTAAATCACAGAAGTCAGATATGGAAAACATCTGTTCGTTCATTCAGTCTCTCTCCCACAATGTTTTGATTTAGATATTTTCCTGTAATGCTTGCAACTTAAACAYAGCAGAATTGTGCCAAGGCTTTGGAAACAGTAAAGGGATTGGAGTTATTAGAAAAAGTGAAAAGTTAATAATCCAAGTCATTAAAATGAACATATGCAAATTCCAGTACTGCTCTGAAACATTCCAAAACAAAATAGTTGAAAATATTTTAAAACATCTTTCCAGTACAACTAAAAACACCTTCCTATCAGCATGAAATCTATTAAAATATCTTGATCTTTTGGACTTTGTAATCTTCCTTCTGGCTTGCCATGTGTCAGTTCTGGTATCAAAGTATTTTAGCTGATACACATTATCAACAGTTGTTTCCGAAGTTCGTGAGTTGAAAGCAAGGAATAGCTGTTGTACTCTGGGTGCTCTTTATTCCGCTGTTCTATTAATTTTATTTATGTGTATTACAATTCCAAAACCCAAGAAGTCAATTATCACTTATTAGGAATTATAAAGCACTTGTGTAACTGGGCTTCTGATTTAGTTATTGGTACAAATATAAAGACAAGCTGTATTAAGAAGTAAAGGATAAAGAAGCCATAAACCAAGGTTTGCATTATTTGCAGCCTCTCAGAGTAAAAAACTTTAGAGAAAAGCTCAAGAGATTTTTATTAATGCTTTAGATGACTTAGAAAAAAGTCACTTAATCATAATATGGTAAACAAGGAAGTTCTACAGCAGTATTTAAAAATACCTGAAATTGTTTCAGGAGCTCTATTGATTTGAATTAGGCAGCTGCATAATCACTGGGGCTGCAATTTTAATGAACATTTCAACAGGAAATGTAGAACTGATTATATGTATCAAAACAGGAAAGATCCAAATGCTGCAGCTCCTCTTCTTTTTTTTTTTTTTTTTTTTTTTTTTATTATCTTAGTACTTTTATCCAATACAACCCTAGACATAACAACAGCTTACCTGTATGCCCCCTCTCTCTGGCTGCAGCTTTCCATGCTTCGGGCTTCAACTCTGATCTTTCTGTCTTGCTACATGTCATTAGGCACCAGCATTTTGTGAAATAATTAGCGATTCAGTCAGGTTTTACATTGGCTCACGTGGCTGGAAACTATTCTATGTGGTGCTGCACTTTTCTTTTAATGTATTTTAGGGCATTTTATATATATGTAATTAGCTAATGTTTATACAGTGCTTTGAAGAAGAAGAACTACATAAGGGCTAAGTATTATTATCAGAAAGCAAAAGAGCAGCGTTGAGACAGCATGGGCACAGAGAAAGAACAAAAGCTCTGAGAAGCTGAACAACACCTTGTTTACAGAAAGGTTTCAGGACATCTGAGAAAAAATATGTCAGTAGCTTCCAGCATCTAGGCACTAAGAAGGAAACAAAAGGTGTAAAACATGGGATGCTGCAAAGGCGCTTAAATGACATAATATTGATGATACAAACGTGAGAATAGTGATAAGAGAGTCACAAAGGCAGCAGTACCGGTAAAGAAGAAAAACTTTGTGTATATACAAGCACAAGGCACTGATTATTACTCCCCTAAGGCAATTTGCAAGATAAAGATTCAGACAGAGTTGAAGGCCTTGATGAAATGAAAATGAATTCATTCCACTTCTGTGAAAATTCTTGTAGGTAAGAGTGGGAACTAATGGCATAAAAGCATACTGCTTCCTATTATTTAGCAGTGAAGGAAGCGGGGCTCTCGCTGCTAAAGATACAGAGCTTTGTTGGCTGCATGTTAAACACTGCAAAAGAGAAAAAGGTGTTCACTATAAAAGTCAGCCTAGCAGAGAGCAGGGAAGCTGGCGAGTTTTCACCAGACTAAATATCCAGAGCGTGCTTCAAACGGGATGTGCCTCACGAAGAGAGGGCAGAGGCCAGGCTCCCCCGCCGATCCGAGCAAGGTACCGCACGAGTCCTCTCTCAGAGGGCGTCCGAGCCAAGTTCGGGTGAAAGATTTTGGAGAGAAACAAACAAACAAACAAAAAAAACCCATAGCTAAATCCACTACAAATGGCACTGAAGACATGATGCTGCATCGAGTCAGAGGCTGGGAAAGGTTTTTGTACGTATGGGGCAAACATAAGGCACAGTTAATGCTTCAAAGAGTTTCCAGCAAGCAATAAAAACAAATGATGCACATAGGGAGTTTGCAGAAGAGAGATCCGACTTCCTCTTTTGCTTCCCCCCCCCTTTTTTTCTTGTCTATAACTAAATTACATGATTTCTTTACAAGTCTAATTAAGCAGTTAATTGATGCTGGTGCCCTTTAGCATCTGGCATTTAAGATTAAACAAGTAATAGAGAAAAATACACACAGTACCCAGCAATAATTAAGCACAGCAAGGGCTTGTTCCCCCACCTCCCCCCCCCCCATTTTAACCTATTACGTGTAAATCTCAGAGTACTTTTAAAACCAGAAGTGTGAGTGCTGGGATCAGCCTATGGAAAAGTCTTCCTGCTAGTCTTCTACAGGAAAAGGTGAGCTACATAAAATAAAGTATTTTAAAACAACAGGTCCTCGGATAAAAGACATGCAGAATTTCTGCCATGGCTGCAGAACATGGAGTCGGCCGGGGTGAACCTGTGCTATTGGCAGGCATTTCCGAGCACTGCCTCCATCCCGGTCCATGCGAGGAGCGAGCCAAACTGCAGCAATACAGGCAGTTTAACTCACTGCTCTGAGGAAAAAAGTGAGTATTTCACGCGAAGAAAGTCTGATCCGTAGACACGTCTGCCTGGGACTTGAGTTGCAGCTGGTTTTGTATCTGCAGAGCACTGTGCAGAGCATTTGCTCTCTGATCTCAGGCAGCAGTCCCGTTTCCTCGGAGTGCCACCGATTAAGGACTGGACTCAAGTTTTAAGACTTATCCCAAGACTTGCACCAGGCAGTGTAAGGCTCCACGAAATGCGAGGATCTGGCGAAGCCATCAGGTAGACGCAGCCCCTGTCGCTCCCAGAGCGAGCCCACGCTGGAGCATCGGGGAACTCCCTGCCTCAGACTCCAGTGGCTGGTGCAAGCCAGACTGTGTCATCTCATACGGCCCCGATTTAAACCTACCTGCGCTAACCAAAGGAGGAGAGGCTTTTAGTACTTCCAGACTACTGCCTAAGGGAAGGAATTGCAGCCCAATGATTAGTGACATGATCTCTTTAGACTCTGCAAGCAAGAAAAAGATAGTGTGGAGCCTCATGCCCACCTCTCATGGGTGCTGAGAGTCTTAATTAGTATCTCTACCATGCTCAGAGACCTTTGAACAGAGGGTGCTACAGAAGTGGAAAATATTAGCATCATTAYGCTTGCTACCACAAGGGCTGGAACTTGAGCCAGAGCCTTCACAGCAGATGGTGAAGTTGCTAGCACGGCTGGCTGCAGTTATAATTTCTCTCATCACAGACTCTCCTTGTTGGAACAGGCTTCACCTCTTGATTTCTGAAGAGCAAAACAGAGCCTGCGCTGACAAGACTGCATTGTACTGGTCAGTTCTGCTGACACATTTAAACCAACCAGCAGTCAAATCACTGGAAAGTAAATCAGCCAAGGGACTCTCTAATTAGAAAAAGCTCTGCTTTCATTGCAACACTTCTCCCGCCTGTCACCAGCAGCCCTCCCTGAATTCTGATCATTAAAGAGAAACAGCAAAGAATTAGCCAGATTTTGCTAAGTGTCGAACACTCGGACTCTTGACTATGCACAAAACACGGAGAGACACTTCATAGCTCTCAGAACAAGTTGATATTTTTCTATACACTTTTCCTGTACCTCTTGTTAATTGCTCACTTGCCTTGATTTTATGAAACAGCCTAACTCACAACACCATCACTAGCAGAGAACACAGTTGTGYTTAAAATGTTGCAGTAAGTTGGGTTACGTGTGGTTAAATAAATAAGTTTTATTCTAATTTATTTCTAACTTCAGGGGCTAGCAGCCTAGGACTCAGAGCTTCCTGAGGCATAACTAAGATGCCATTAATTTTGTCGCTATTCCCAAGCGCTGCCAATGTCCTCTCCATTTGGCTTAGGACATCGCCTTGCAAAAGAACACTCCAGAGACACGGAACCAACCTGCTTAAAACTTTCCATTTCACCCAAAAAWTTCCTACAGACTCAAGAATAAAAGCAGTAGATTGGGCAATGCTCATCTTCCCTTCCTCTGCTCTTCCAGGTTGTGAAAAGCAGAGGTCCTCCAGCAAAAAGCAGCACTTTGAAAAGAAATTAAAGAGTAATTTCCACTACCCCTTGCAACACCATGGCAATCCAAATACATGCTCCGGGGAGCATTCAAATGCATTGGCTGACCCCTCATGTATTGAGGAGGCAATATTATCACGGAAACAACTTGACCAGGTCTTGCTTTGAATGGTGGCTGATGGTGAAAACACCTTCAGCAATGATGTGTTATATCACTAGTTGTCATTTAGCATTTGTTTTCACCACCTTTGTAAAACAAGACAAAAGCTTCCYCCTCTCCTAAATGCTAATTTTAGTGGAGTCATAGCAATATGGCAGTCTAAAATGGGAATCACACACAGCCATCATTATCGGCGTATTCAGCATACCCTTGCTGATTCTTTCAGATCTGCGTGCTGCCTTTGATTCCACTAGTGGTGAGATTTTTGATGACACATCCGCAGTCACTAGTAAAGGCAGATGCTGCTGCTGCTTCTGGCCCCTCCTTTATGGAAGTGTCTGTTCTATTTAACTTAAAATACTTCTGCTGCACACCTATGATGGTATCTGATCATCGCAGAGGGTAACTTTACAAAGCTACATACCTACCCAATAACCCCCAATGCTAAAGTACTCCAACAGAATGTATCAAGACTCTTCCCCTATTCAGCACAGATAAATCTACTTATAGAGGCAGAGAGCAAAAAGGTAATTCACCAGTCTGATTTCAACTAGCTTTTCATCCATCTGATTTTCATCCATTGAGCTGGACCTGACTGTACATTAGAATGGATATCCTGTTGCCTAATGGAGGCTGGATTGATTTACTGYTCTCCAACGAGAGCTCAAGCCAGACAACCTGGAGTTGAAATGAAGAAAATGTGGCAATGCTGCAATAGCTAGTGAAGACTGCATCAGCTGCTGCCTAAGCTGGACTAGGTAGCTCTAGTTTAGTCTAAATAATGGATTGCTCTCAGATGCTCAGAAAGAAACAGCACATCAGAGCATGATGGACAGACGTGACTCTCCCCTGGGTTTTAAGTCTTGCTATGGTTTCACCCTATGCCTTTACTATGGCATGAAATAACACCAGAAGYGTGAGACAAGACTGCCCAAAAGGCCAGCATCGTGCAGACTGCTGCCACCTACTTACTACACTATGTTGCACTGAAAAAGCTCGTTACAGCAGGCCTCAGCTTTCTGTCCTGCCCACCAACGTATTCCCAAAGGGATTTCAAGGCRTTGGCTTTTGTTCAAAGGAGCTGAGAGGTCTGCAGCTTTGCAACTAATTTCCTTCCRGCTAGTCCTCCAGAGATCTCCACTACTGACCCAGGACAAGCTGCCTAGTATATCGAGACATCAGCAAAATAGGTAGCTAGATTTGAAGATATCAGGTGAGAAGAGCTCTCCTTTCCTATTTACAGTCTTACGTCAGCACCACATTCAAAAGACAACCAGAATGTCTGCACATTGTGGTAGGTACTGGTGTCAGTAGCATGATTAAGATGGCAAAGTAATTACAAGTGTCTGCTTTTGTACGCTGATTGCTTTCCAAATAAATGTTCTCCATTCCAAATAAATCCACTATGGATTAACATTTCTCCAACTTGCTCACAGCCTCAAATGTATTTGATTAGAAAAGCCTCATCAAAACTCTGCTTGACCATTTTTCAGCACTTCACCATTTTTCTCTTCCTCATCAGGAAGAAAAGTGTATCCATTAGTTAACCTTTTCAAACACATTCTTTTTGTAGTCTAATTCAAAGAAGGATTACAAAAAAATCGTCAGACTTGGCATATGAATAGCTTTCTGTGAGTGCAGGGAACAAGCATTCATATATCAGAACATCAGCCTGGGGAGATAAGGGTAGCTGTATATCTGTGTGCTTATCTGAATGCTACATCAGTGCTGTGAAACCAGCACAAACACTGAGGAAAGAATCCATATATTGATGTAATTCTTAGCGGTACTAGTGCACTTGTGTGAATCTGCAATTAAATAAAGCTTATACCTTTAAAAGAAAACAAGAAGTTAAGGATATAATTCAAAGTCTATTGAGATCAATGGGATTTTTTTCCATTACATTTGAATAAAGCTCCCTCTCTCTCTCTCTCTCTACTGCCTTCCAAACATGTCTATTAGAATATTAAGAAATTACCTGAAATGTGTCTGGACTATTTTTAAACAGACTGAGAGACTCTTAACCAGGCCTCAAATTCTTAGTCTGCTTCCAAACACAATAAATCCAAAGCTCTCTTTCATTCCAAGGCTAACATCTCATGTATTTTAAGGCACATTAGTCTCATACTAAATAAAGTCATTGAAAATACTACAGATTCATGTGGGTGACAAATGAACTGATGCAGGAACCATAACTTTGAATCTCTTGACTTTTATGCAATTAAAATATCAACTTAATTGTTAGATCTGTGTAGCTTCTCTCATTTTAATATGTAAATCAGTCTCTATTACTCTATAGCTCAAAGAATGTGTTACTCGGCTTACTTGATTAGGCTGGGAATTGCTGGTCCTGCTGTCACTCTGTTTACACTTTAGTGACAAGTTTGCACATCAAATTCACATAATGCAATGTCATCAACTTACTCATCAAATATAAACTTCTTAAATAYAGCCGTTGCTCTAGAATATTGGAACAGCCTTATTTTCCTTCATTTACAACCCCTAAATTATCTAAATATGGTAAAATAAAAATGGGAATATAACTGAAAGACATTGTTTTCCAATGAGAAGAGCTTCACAGATAGACAGGTAGGTAATCTAGAAAAACAGCCCATACAAAAGTTATCTTTCAGCTTCTGCTTTTTAATTGCCTATGTTCCCCCTTTAAAATGAAGAACAAGTAGAAGTACTTTATTTCTCAGTCCCTATGCATTCACCCCAAGTCCTCTGGAATTCAGGTTTAAAAGTCCCTATTTATTCTGTGCAGACAGTCAGATTTCAGCTCCTACACAAGTATACTTACCTGGAAGCTGAAATGAGGACTCCAGAGAAGAACAACAAATTYTTTTTTGTTCCTGTTACGATCCTGCCATAACAAGAGTACTGCCATCTTGAGTAGGGTTGAGAGAGCTAGTGTAAGTTCAGTTTTTTCCCATTCACCTTTCCAGAATCTAATAAAGGCTAATCATCCCCAGCCCAGGCTTTTTGAGATGGCCTTCATTACAAAGTTTCCCTGCTAGATTTCCACTACTCGTTACTGTTTGCCAAAGCATCAAGCTTTAATTTCTAGGAGAAACAATGAATTGACAAGATGCAGAGCAGAGATCTGAGACTCTCCCCCGCCGGAGCGTTCTGCCACGCTGGCAGCCTGGTTTTTCTAATGTCAGGGAAATTGTGTCRGCCTGAATTTGAGACATCAGCACAAGCCTTTCTTCTCATTCCTGCTGATGAATGAAAGAGCATTTTCAATTGTGTACATCCAGAGGCCTTATGGCGCATCACTGCTAATCAAAAGCTGCTCTGTGATGCAAAGCGCTCTAAGAGGCAGCTCATATCACAACCCCACAGGACCCAAAGGGCAGCAGCAGATAATACTGCGCTTCCTTCCCTTCAGGAGAAACRCTGGACTGAAAAGAGAGTTCTAGCAGGAGCATCCAGACTTTTACCCAGCCACCAAAAAGGCAACAACCCAAGTAACCTGACCGGTCTTCTACACACAGGTAGGCAAACACAGCTGCCAAAGCTTCCTGAGATCCAGCTGATGAACAACCTGTCGGCATCTCTCTGGATGATAAAGCAACTGTCAGCGTGGAGGGATGGAGTAGAATCGTGGCCATGGAGGCTGCCAGCTGCCATATTGCAGTTCCCTTATGGYACAAATATGATGGTGTTTTATAGGGATGTGTGCGTGTGACGCGGGGATTAATACACAGGGAAGGGAAGGTTTCAGGCCCTCTTGCTGCTGATGWCTCTCCTTGCAAAGGCTCTGAGCTCGCCCATGGTTATACCTACATGTTTGTGTGTGTGTGTGTTTACATATATATGTGTGTACAAACACACACACAAATATATATATACAAAAGCATATATATATATATATATATATACACACACACATTATATATAAACATATATATATATATATGCTGCCTCTTACAAAAGCAGGAAGATCGAGGCTTACAAGAACTCCAGATGTGAACTGTGTGCAAAAGAGAGGAAAGGAGAAAAACTTGCAGCTCTTTTGCTCTCTATGAAGGATAAATACACTCTGCAGAGTAACCTTTCACTGACAGCATGTTTTACAGATTCAGTAGCTACAACAGAACTAAGTTATAGGATTGCTTACAAACCTCTTTGGATCACAGTTGGATTTCAAAAGTCTCGACAGTGTCTCACTGGTACCTCAGATCATCTAGTTTCATGAGTCGTTGCAGGACGAAGGCATCCTCTGGGATGCATTCAGTCAGTAGCAGCTCCCATCTGATYGCCAACGTCCTGGCCTTTCAGGGCATGTGGAGTAAGCCAGACTCTGGGGCCAGGCTCTTCTTTAACACACTCACGGCATGCTTAACTCAGGAACATATCTTTCAGCCCTCTTGAGGTACTGTACCTTCATTCAAGCCAGGACACCCAGCCTGCATTGACTTCAGTAGCACAGAGCACATACCACGAAAAGGCCATACTCTAGCTGAATCAGAAGACTTCAAAATATTCTCCTTTTGTGGCTAGGCTGGCYGAATCCATTGACAATATTGTAACGTCAAAGGGTTTTATAGCCGTTGCCCCTCAACTACTGTAACAGTGTTAAAACTGATATACAGGAGGCACCAACCTGCTTATAGTCCTTTAGGAAAACAAGGTATATTTAGCAACACCACCTCATTATCTACAGTGCTGGGTTGSGACAAAGGGATATGTATGATAAGGAAGGAAATCAAAGCAAGTCCTCTTTAAACTACCAGCCTATTCCCAGCCTTAATATACTATCAGGTCCCAGATCGGTCTAAGTATCTTGCAGTAGAGTAACTAGCACCAYAAAAACAACAATGACAATAACTAGTGAAGAGGTGAAGGGATTACCCTAAGGAGGCACCACTGCTCAGCTGCAGATTCAGAGCAGGAACTCAGGCAAGTTCCGAGTGGGTCAGGTACCTCAACTCCCAAGGACCACTGCTAATAATACCTGTCCTGTGTGCTACTTTCCTTTTTCATTTGCATTTTGCACATTAAAGCTATGCAACATTTCTGATGCAGGTAGCAGCAGGGAATGATTTTTTTTTTCCTCAACACAAAAGTGCAGCCATCTCTGAAGTGAAAGAGGACAGAACTTTATCAGCACATAGCAAAACACTAGAGGCAATGACAGGCTCTTTATAAACTTCAGAGGAAATGAGGATAAGCAGAAAGCAATTACTTTTGCTGAAATACAGGCAAGGCACAAAGGCTAACGTCCTGCTTTTACTGACAGTCCCACAGCACTTGAAGACAGCAAATGCCCTGGACCTTCACTTT
The DNA here is from genome assembly GCF_003343005.1 of Rhea americana. Lineage (NCBI taxonomy): Eukaryota > Metazoa > Chordata > Aves > Rheiformes > Rheidae > Rhea > Rhea americana. Next base: position 1,514,563 of record NW_028185039.1, on the reverse strand, counting down.
GCATTTCTTTAGAAAGAAGGCAAATCCTTCAGTACATCTGATTCAGTATCATCTCAGAGAAAAGACTGCCACCTCCTGAATCCCCCTAGAGCTTTAGGAACCATTTCAGAGGTCCTAAGCGACCAGAGAAGAGTTGCCCTCTCTGCACCCACCTGTCTGGTTCAACCTTGCTTGGCCAGTGAGACCCTGGGAGCCCTCAGCACACAGTGAGCTGTGGGTGCTGTGCTGCCAGGCACACACCCACAAACAACTAAGGTCACAGAAAAATCCTTTGGCAGGTGGGCTCAGGTTTTCATTTGCAGGTGCAGCCCTCACCATGTGCGGATTTCCTATGTACAGATGGTAGGAAGCACCAAGGCTTCCAAACACCAACAGCTCAGCCAACTGTGGATGGAGAATGGCAACTTTTAAATTCCATCTGCTCCTTTTTGTCGCCTTCTGTATGTAGAAACACATTCATCAGAAGCACAAGCATGCTGGGACACTGATAAATTTTACCATCTCTGACTTGTCACTTCAATAAGATTAGATTATTTTAATATTAATTCATTACCCATTTTAATTCCAATTAATAACTTTCTTATGGGACTCTGCCATGGCATTGATGCTGGACACAGCCTCTGCTGAACATCAAGCATAGCATCACTGTTAAGGTCAATCACCTGTTTTAAAGTGCAATTCCTAGGTCTTTGCCAACAAGACCCCCCTTTTCCTATTTTTTTTCTAACAAGAAGAAAAGAACACAGAAACCATTGAGATTGATGAATAAACTTTCCTTTCTGGTAAGACTGTGTTCAGGAAAATAGTTCACTTCCAAAATTCTCCACAGATAGTTGATTTCCCTATCTTCCTTCCTGGTAGGGGTGCCAGCCTGTGTCTCAACAGCCAGCCCAGAGAGAACACTAAAATCACTTCTCTTTCTTACAGAGAGGAGAGAGTACTCCACTGTACCTTTTGGACAGCAATAAATCATGAAAGTTAGTTAAAAAAAAATATTACTACATTCTTTAGCAAGGAATCAACCTAGCTGGGATCACAAACGGAAATAATCAGCATCCAAAGCGTTCTCATTTCTGTCTAGGCTTAGCTAGAATAGACAAGTCATTACTTCTATCTGTTCCTCATTAGCTGGTACTGCCACCTACCTATTTGCTTGCAACTAAGCCTAGCTCCATCTCTAGAAGTGCTAGAAAATAGAATCAGGAGGTCCACCAGGACCACACAAGACAAAAAGGAAGTATGTTAACAGAAATGGCCAAGAGGGAAATGATGGGGGGGGCAACAACTATGGTACTGAAGAAAAAAACAAAAGAAAGAAAAAGGTAGAAGGTGCATCTGAAATACAGAAAGGTGTGTGGCGAGGGGAAGCGCAAAAGAGTACGCGACATACAGAGAAATGCAGAACTGGAACAAATTCCAAATCTGGGCAGTGCCACCCTTCCAAAGGTGTTACAATCTGCACTCCTGTTTCAGAGACAGGAGGCCTCAGAAACCTTCTGCAGCTGGCAGCCCGACCTTGGAGCGCACCTCACCGTGACATAGCCCGGACCCCAGGAGGCACCGCGGAAGAAAGGAAACAYCCCTAAGGTTAGAGCCCATTCCCCTAACGGGGCTGCTACAGATCTGCCCCATTAATGCCGCACAACCCCATGTGCAATTTTTATACTTTGAGATAAAGGACAGTAAGTTGTTACAGCTCACACTGTCCAAACCTCTCCTTTGCCCTGGTATCTGTTTTAATAGAGACTATTATTGCATAAATGAGAGAAAAGGACCACTGAACTATATGGCAAGTTGTCAAGCTGTGCTGCAGCCTCCAGCGGTTATGCTGAAAGAGATTTAAAGTCCAGCATAACCTTGATTTTTAATAGAGTCACATTTAATGAGCTTTAACGTCCACAGTAATAATTTCCTTATTACCTATCCAGGAGTCGGAACCATGATCAGAAAAAACGTGCTGCACTCCAGTCCAAAGAATGAATTTAATAATGGCCAATACGTTATTATCAAAACTATCAACATCATTGTCCTTAATGCCTTTTTTGGTTGCTGGAGTTATAATCCTATGAACCCTAGGTGTAATTGTTGCAGATCACATCAGTTTGCTGAACATAGCAAATTTGTCTGGCTAAAGGCCACCTAAATTCCTCATCTGTGCCAAGAAGCCATCCAGGGTGTATGGCAAAATGTGACAATAAAATCTTACAYTTACAGCTACCTGTCAAGAGGCAAAATACAGACTTATGTATGACCTTTGCTACCTTCTCAGCTTTTCCACACTCTTCTCCTSTTCTGAGAGGGTAGTTCAGTCCTTGATTTTCCTTCATCTCACTTGCCTATGCATGCACTRTAAGAATGAGATAGATAAGCAGACACATAGTCACTGCAGCTGGCCAAAAGGGTTGCAAGAAAAATTCTAATTCCTCTTATTTTGCACAAAAACAATTCTACAAACTTCACTGAAAACTCGTCCCTTGCTACGCACAAGGAGCCTTAATCCTCCAGATAGCCTATTACTCAGTGACAAGCAGAGCCGAGGGAGTTTCTGCCTCAAGCCCAATTCCACACCTTGAAAATACACTAAAACGGAAGACACACAGCAGTTCTCCAATACTGCCATTCCTTCGGGCTGAGCTGTTGAGAATTTAAGAAAACAGTGAATCTTCCATTTCTTATCTTGAGGCAGACAGAGTAAAATTTTTCTGGTCATGTGAATCCACGTTGTTAAACTGTTCCTAGAACAGCTGTCGCATCCACACTGCAGAGSTAAGTAGAAAAGAAGCAATGCAAAAATGGAGGCAGCCTGCACAACGTGCTCAGTGAGTTGTCCTCTAAACTCACCACGAGCTGCCCCGGCAAGAAGGCCAAACCTGGCATTCAACCGCCTAATTTAAAGCCAGCTCAGATACGCCTATGCAACTTCGCAGTTGCAGTAGCATAACATCCCCCACATCTCTTGCACATCCTAAGCAATGCGCAGAGGCTTTATCATCAGCCCATGCCGCTGAGTGCTCCTGCAGCAGAACGGAGGGTTTAGGACTGTTTATAGCAACGTTGCCTCTGCATGACAGTGATGCACACAAGTACATAAATTACAAGAAAAAAAACAAGGACTTCTTATATAACCTGGCTTCCTGTGCAAATGCCCTGGTCTCAAAGACAGTCTATCCCCAAGGCTCCTCCATCCTTCAATTTTCGTACTTTCTCCCCATTTTGTTCACAAAACACTTCCATATGCACTTTGGGAAGGCAGAGGCCCCTCCTGTGACTCTGATAAATGACTGCTAGCGACTGCAGCCAACTCACTTCCCACCCCGTCAGACTCTGCAACCAATGCTCTCTTCCATTCGAGCTGGTGAACAGATGCTAGAACGATGTAGCACGAGACTGGGGCAAAAGGAAAAAAAAAGCACCATATACATGAGAGGCTGGAAACGCACTGAAAACCAGGGAGCTGTTTGTTTGCCTGTCAGAATCAAAGGGAGAAGAGAAAACAGCTTGAGAAATGCATCCCTTATGAGCTACAGACAAACCTGGTAACATCCCGGCACAAAAATGCCTCATGAACAGCTAAAAGCAACTGCATGAAAGGCAGCAGAATAATAATTATGAATAACAAATCACAGGAGGCACACATGAGAAATGCACTCCCCTCCCAGAGAAATGGTCTAATTCCCGCAGACAACACCCCCGAGAGCCATTTAGCAATGGCAAAGCCATGGAGCCAACTTCACCTCTGTGCCCCCTCTGCCCCAGGCTGTCACTGGGCTTACGGACACCGTCAGCTGTGACTATCAGCAGTGTCAGGAACGCCCGGCTACTCGGGGCAGAACCACAGAGGCGGTAGTGGGCAGCAGCTGCTTCTGCAATTTTTAAAAACCAGTGACTTTCAAATTGCAATGTAAACGCTGTCCCCGAGATGCTCCCCCACTGTGTCAGTCCCACCAGGAGCTTAGGCAGGAAGCTCCTGTGAGCAAAGATGGCCTCGCTTAAATGTCTGGGAAGTGTTTAATGCTTACGCATTTGCTAAAGTAAAGTAACTAACATCAGCGACAAACTGTCACTAACTTTAACATCCAGGTAACTCTTAACTTCTATTAGCCACTCATCTACATATATTACCATCACATTTTTAAGGTTATATAGTACCATATTCCACTATGAGATGCCGGAACAAACACATTCTTAACACTAAGAAAATACTATTGCTTGTGCTACAGAAAAGCAAGCAAGCTACATTCTGAGAATTTGGGTGCCATAACAGTAAGAAATGTTTTCTTCTACAGATTTTCTTTAAATCAGTGGTGGGCTGTTTCGTGGGTCCCAAGTCTCTGGCACACATACGTGGCTTTAGAGGAAATCTCTGCCCTCTTAGCTGTATGTAAAGGAGCCTTCTGACCTCCAGACCTTGAACAGGTACGTCCTTGCTGGCAACACAACAGGTTAGCTTCCACAGCCCTTCAGTTCTCCGTGCTGATTTTTTTTTTTATTTTCCTCTTCTCTAACCAGAACGTTTTGAGGGCAAGTATACGTGAGCGAGCTACAACAGTAAGATCTCTGGAGTCCTGCAGCATGACTCAACTCAGCCTGGTCACCTCACAGTGTGGTAGATGATGCGTCACATTTTATTGATATTGTTACCTTGATTTACAGAGTCTGAGAGCACGTATTGAAGGTGTTGACTTTGGGGTTATTGTACTAAAAGGTCTCATTCATGTATGTGAAAGGAAGAAAGACTGTACTGGAGGAGAGCCACAGATTCTGTGAAATGTATTTAGCTCGGTGAAAGATGTATTCTATTTTCATGGAGTATTGAACGTAGCTGTGATTAATGGGGCACATATGTACTGATAAACAATATTAATTTACTTTAAGCCAGGTCTGAAAAGATTTCAACCACTTGCTTCCCTGCAGCAGTGAGAGTTATTTCCTGCTATCTGTGTGACCTCAAGGGCTGAAGCAGTCCTGGAAAGAAGGAAATATTTCCTCTTAGCCCATTGGCAGCACCAGCCCATCAAGGTTGTTATATTGGTGTTTCATTTATCATCAGCGAGTAATATGGATTATTATTATTTATCCACCTAGCCTCAGTACCAAACTGTCATACAATTGCTACCACACATTCATTCTCTTCTGCACCAAGCCAGCTTTCTTCATTTCCTTCACAGTAGTTGCATCAACTGCACTGTCTGCGATGTCGCCACCTGCTTCTGCAGCCAATTCCTCTGGCAACGCAGATGAGCGAGCACACCGTCACGACTAGAAACTCGCAACCTACCTGCAATTTCTTGGGGTGACTGGAAAGTGCCAACTCCTTCCAGATTCTCCGGAATGGAGCCGCCTCCTTCTAGCACCCGCACGAGCTCCCGCAGCCGCTCACACTCCTCCTGGAGCTGCTGCTGCTCCTCCTTGCGCTGCTGCTTGGCCAGGCTTGCCGGGTTCATGCTGAAATGAAGAACTTTGGTTTTGCTGGGATCATAGTCACCCTGTGTGGCAGAAACAACAGAATCAAAGTGAATAATCGATCCAAACTCCACATCTACCCGGCTTGCGTCACCCCTCACATAAAGACAAAAAATGTTGCAGCAACATATGCAGAAGAAGGGATATTTATGCAGCGATAGTGTTTTATTCTAATGGTTGAAGTCAGCCAAACCCAACCCAAGATTGCTTCTCGTCCTCTTGCTACTCTCCCCTTTCCGTAAAAAAAAAAAGAAAAAAAGAAAAAAAGAAAAGAAAAAACCCACTCAGCAGTGCTGCTCCCTGGCTGACASCTCCACTGTTAAATTTAACTCCAGAAATGAAGTTTTATAGCTGTATTTTAAATCTCCTGGTAGCAAGAGATTACAATGAACACGCAGATGGAGCCTTAAACTACAACAGGACACCCAGCAGTAGCCTGATTTATTACGAGYATGAGCCAGCGACGTCCACACGACTCCAACGCCAGAGTCATTAGCAAGTTGAATCAGCTCGTCCCAAGCAAGCAAACAGATATTTCATTTCATATTTTTTTCTCAGAGGTGAGTTATAGCAGTTTAAATAGTCAGTTGAATCCTAAGATAGCAGATTAATATCTGTTCAAAGTGAGCAGAAAACACCGATGTTACGTTYGTGATTTCGAAGAGCAGTTTTCATACAAACTACAGGAAGCCTCGCAACCCAAACAGCAGCAAAGCACGTGCTAAGCCTGGCTTCCTCGGCACGCGGCTCAGCCGAAACCCCGTGGCACTGCCTGCAGGAGAAGGCGTTTCTCATGKTAATACCTTCCCTTCAATTAAATCTCAGGACCTAAAGTGATTCTGTAAACGTTAATTAACCCTCCAGAGCAGCACRAGGTAGGTATTAACCCAATTTTATCGTTCAATTTCCATTAAAYGACGAGCTCGAATTTTACGCGTGTTTTCCAAGCAAACTGAAGCAGAAGCAGAGTGACTTCACCCTGTGCTTCGCTGTCGACGTCGGGCGAAGACCCCAGAGGCCTCCGCCGCCGACGGCTTTCGCAGTCATGGCAAAGCCTCCGTCCGCGCTGCGCTTCGGTCACGCGCGCCGCAGGCGGCTCTGACAGCACCGCGGGCCGGGTCCGAAAGGGACCGGACAGATTTCCTGCRGAAACGGACACCGACAGGACGGGCAGGGCCGCGGCCTCCACCCGCGGCTGCCGGGAGAGGCCGGCAGGAAGGACCGCGCCGGGCGGGCTCCTGGAAGAGCGTCTTCCATCACGGGCGCGCCGYGCCGTGCCGGGCCAGGCTGGGCCCCGCCAGGCCCGCGAGCGCCGCCGGGGCGTTTTTCCCATCCGCGCGTGGACGCACCCGCTCGACGAAACATCGGGGACGAAAGCGGCCGCCACACGCGCGTCCTAGAAGCAAAACCGGGAGGCTGCTCCGCGCAGCGAGGCAGAAGCGGCCCAGCCCGACCGGCCCGCGGCCCGGTACCTCCCCGCCCCGCAGCGCTCGCAGCAGCGCCCCGGGCTCCCCGCTCGCGCCTCCGGTCCGGAGCCGCGGGGCAGGACCTCCGCCAGGCCAGCGGGAACGGGGACGTTAAACATCTCGCAGCTCTTCCAGTGCCCTCTTGTGGCTCGGGCCCGTTCGGAGCCGAGCGGAGGCGGCTCGGAGCGAGGCGCCCGCCTGGCGCCGAGGGGTCCCCTCCGCTCGCCTCCCCCCTCCTCGCGGGGGCAGCTCTAAACTCCGCTCTGCGGCTCTTCCCCGCCTGCTCCCAGTGGGAAACGTCTCCAAACTTCCCTCGAAACCGCCTGCTCCGGCCGGCGTGGAGCCGGGTGAGGGGGCGACGGGCGGGAGGCGGCGGGCAGGCTCCCGGCCGGGCGGCCGGGCCCCGGCGCGGAGCAGCAGCCGCCGCCGCAGCGGAGCGCTGGCGGGACGCCCACAGCCACGCGGGCGGGCGAAGGGGAAGCGCAGTTCGGAGCTGGGAGAAGCAAAGCCAACTCCTAAAGCGCTTTCGGCGAAGAGCGCGGGAGCCGCGTTACCATCAGGCCGCCCCTCCTGGCACCGAGCCAGTCCAGAGCCCCGCCAAGACGGGCAAACACCTTCAAAACCCGCTGCGACACACGGGCTGTATTTTAGAGCTGCGAGAGAATCCATCTCGTTTGAAATTTCTGGGCGATCAGTAGCATATTCRCCATGCTACCCACCCTTCGGGGCTACGGGCAGTAGCTTCTGCTTTATTCAGCACAGATCAAGCCAGCATATTTCTCCCTACAGCAAAAATATTAGTGCTGCCGGTTTATAATATAGCAACRCCTAAGGAAACCGAGGGAGGGAGGGATCCCAGCGCGCTAGGTACTGTACAAATCCCGCAAGAGCTTACCATCGGAAGCCCAAACAGGCACCACAGCGCGGGGACACGCTAGGTGAGGGCAGGAGAGCTGCAGAGAGACGCAGCGTCCGGTTCGAGGCACCCGAGCAGCACCGGGACGGAGATGGAAGGAAAACGCGTCTTCACTGCCCGCTCTGCCAGGCACCGGCCCGTACCGCTGCTTTATATAATCACAACAAACCCCAAACCGAGGATCGCTCGAGTCTCCGGGGAATTTATTGACATCGTATGGATTTTCAAATACACACAGAAACCTTTCCATGGAAACGGCGCWCACTAGAACCAGGTTCAGATGAAAGAGAACAGATGCATGTGCATATAATAGCAGACAGCAAAAATCCTATCAGAATTTGTATTGCTGGGAGTGTTTTTTCCAAATATCTGAAGGCTAAGAGTGACTTAGGTTGGCTCTAGAAATGTTCATGGCTGGAAGCTGCTAAATACAACAGATTGCAAAGCAGCATTAAAATCTCACTAGCATTTGAAGCAAATAAACCCTAATGCTGGTAAGAAACCAGGGACTAAGGAAAGTAAACCTCCTCCTCCTGGAATCCCTTTAGCTCTGRAAAATGTAAATTTCTATTTTTCTCCATCGACCGTTCTTCCTCCACAATAAATTAGCCTTACTGATCAGAAGTTTGTCCTTTCAGCTTTGCAACAGAAGATTCAAAAATGCTATTTCAGACGCTGGGAGAGAAAACCTAAAACAGATTYGCCTGTTTAGAAATTCATTGCTAATCTAGGGCCACTGACGAGGAAGAACAAGTGGTGCAATTTGAAAGGCATCTCCAGAAGAGACATTGCCATGCACAAATCTCTCTAAACAGGAGCCGGGAATCCCCGAGCAACTGCTCAGGAGCCATCTGCTTCAGACGTTGCTTCTGCGCTAAACCAACCTAGGCAAGGAGGAATTTCTTAACCAAGTTAAAAAGCATCTTACAACAAACCATAACATATCCTAGGTTTTTCCAAGAACCGTGAAAAGCTTGCTTCACGTTTGGAAATGGGGCCTGAATGTCAGAATCAACCATATCCACTTAAGCTCAGGGTCGTTTTGTATAGAAGCATGAGACATTTTGGGGATGTAACCTATGTGTGACCTACAGACAATCCTTTTGCTGGAAAAACACYGAAATGCCACTATGTCACCAATTCGTTTAGGAAACTTGTCGGTGGGTAGTTCTGCTCACCACCACAGCATGGTAAGCATCGCCGAGAGCAGAGATGATGCATTACTGTTGGCTTCTCAGCACCACCCACTTCCTACCCTGTTTTTCCCAATACATTTGAAATTTGGCAATTGTAGAGGTGCTGAAGAGTAAATAACTTGAACTAGAGTGAACTGCTGGCATTCATTGATTCTTCTTTCAAGGAATAACATTGAGCCAGTAATTCAGATTTGTCAGAAAAATGTACGCAGAGCTTTTTAGAAGGAAGCAATAAATACCTTGATTGATTGCAACCAAGTCTTGTTGACACTTAGCAGTACAGTGAATTATTCAGTCCTGGAAAGTAAGATGCTAACTAGCTGATTTGGTGCTTAAGGCAGCAAAACTATTTTTGTGTTCTCCAAAAGGCATGACACTTTGTAAAGATGATTTGTTGACTCTACCTGTTAATATCTTCCATAATTTGTGAAATAATGTTGTTTTGATATATAGTCCTCAGCCCTCCATCCACTAGGATGTTCACAAGGGAAGCTCTCTCATCGACCACTGAGAAGCACCATCCCACCATTTCTGTCTCAATCACACAGAGATTACATGAAGCAGCCACCACAGAGACAACAGTCAAATACTGCCTTCATGCCACGTACTCTTAGCATACATTGGGACATGGAAGAACTATTTAATAAGGTTCTGACTATCAATAAACTTTCGGACAAAAGCCTAGAGAAAAGGGAATTTGCAATAGGGCCAATTTGCCATGAGGAACAGGAGTAAAAGCTGAAGTGATGCTACTGCCTTTCCTCCTGCTTCTGTGTCCCAACTTGAAAAAAAAAACACTGAAAAGTTAATTGTGCTGACCCTATGTGTCATTCTTCATAAACTTATATTGTTGACTAACAGTCAGTATGTTGGTTTATATGTTAAAAATATAGCTCAAAACTTTCCTAAGTAGTCTTCCCATTAGGGAAGAGTCAGTCAAGTGACAGAACAATGAATGAGGACAGGAATGCTTTAATCTCTGAAAACCAGAAACTTCTCCTTTAGAAAAACAGTTGTTTAGAAGAACAATGAAAGCTGCTAGTGACAGCACCTGAAAAGGGCTGAACTTATTCTAGCATCTTTTYTCATGATTGCTTGCTTAGTCCCAATTCAGGGACATCTTTCTCCAGGGACCGTAAAAGATTTTCTCTCTACTCAGCTCATTTTCACAGGCCTATAGGTAAGAATAAAGTGCTTAAAACCATGTGGACTATTTTACATTTGATGAAACATTCAGAGCTTAACAACTCCATTTAAGATCTATTCATATACTGCAGATATTTTAATTAGAAGGTAGGATTGGTACTAAAGGGAATACTACCAACTATTGTGAATAAGTTGGTCTAACATCACTAATGAAATTAAAGAAGGGAAGTTCCTAAGTCCCAGAGAGGCAATGGCTGTCATGACAGTCAGCAAGAACTGTCAAGGATTTTCAAATGATTTCACATCCTCATAGGCTCTTCCCGTCCAACGCATTAGAAAGCAAAGAGGTCAAAATCCACAGATGAGGCTGACACACATTTATCTTAAGTGCCAACAGTGCATTCCTTGCTTTTTCATAGCCTTGATGTCTATCAACCTAAAAAGATTAGAATTTCTGAGCAGTACAATAAATTCTGGCAGAGCATATGGACAGCTGAGTTTAATCGCTGCTAGCTTGCAATGAAACAGATTGTGCTTGCCCTTGCTGAGAAAAGGCTCACGATTGGAAGCTCTTCAAGGAAAGGACCATTTCTTCCTCTGTGAGACTCTCACACACAGTGAACGTCACCCAAACACAAATGATACACACTGCTGCTTTCCTAGCTGAGGAATTTGTTTCCATGCTGACTTCTTAACTGAAAAATCTCCAAGGTTCCTGGACTGAGACATATTATTCAATACGAGGGAAATTAAATAGAAACAATCTTAGGAGTTTAGTAGATGGTATCAGCTTTGAAGGAAGCATGGGTCAATAGTTATCTTGAAAGAACATCCCAAATAACAATTGCACCTATTTGTAGGAGATAGATGGAAAGTTTCCTAAAGATAGATCCAAAAGGTATAGCAACAAGTGCAGAGATAACAGAAGGGGTGCATGTGAAAAACAGATAATGCTCGTTTCCATCTAGTACCTGTTGCAAAAAATATCTCAAAGTGTGAATGCTAAGAGATGGCAGATAATTGGGTAAATATGTATGTGGGTGAATGTCCAAAATTGAACTTTTGAACCATCAAGAGGCAGCCTGCTATTTGCTAACTACCCATTCAAGCTGCTGTAGATGTTGGTAACACCTGGACTAAACACAGTGGGGCACGTCCTGAACCCTCCAATTAATAAAGAGATATGAGACACAACTACCACACGTTGTGATTCTGCACATTGACTATTTAGACTGGGAAAACTGAGGGTTTCGGTTTTTGGAAAGAAGAGGTGGTGCCAAAAAGAAGGGTTTCCAAAAAGAAGTGGTCTTAGGAACAAAAGGTGGCTGGAAAGAAGACAACGAAGATCCTGGCTGAAGGAAAGATCCTGGAAGTGCGGGAAGGTCCCAGAGAGCAGAGAGAGGAGTGCAGATGAATGCCAGAGGATGTCCAGGGACCATGGCTGGTAACACCTAAGACCAGTAACTGTGAGCAGCAGCAGAATACAAACCAACACAACTTTCTGCCCAACCTTCCCACACAGCAGCAATCTCCCTGCAGGGAAGTCAAGATCTAGAGAAGGTAGCGCTGGCAGTGGGGAGCAGGCAAGTGAATGAGTGTGTGAAATGATCAAGGTAAAAGGTCTAATCTCATTGGTTCTTAAATAAAAGTCACAAATCATTAGATGTCCTCTTTGAACATATTTAACTTAACAGTTTACACTTAACAGTTTAACATTTACATCAAAATCATCTCTTGTTATTCCTGTGTTAATACCCATTGGAAATTTTACTTTAAGATGGAACACAAAAAAGCAATGAGAAGGCAAAGACTTAATTTGTCACCTGAAAGGCATATGCAAAGTCCCCAGCAATCATAGCTTTTGTTGCAGTAGCTCATTAAGTAGAGTCAGCCTGGCCACACAGATGAGCAGCTTCACCTGATCTACCTTTCTTTTATTTTGACTATATCAGCTTTCTTTCTTTCTTTTTTTTTTAAACCTCTGTTTTTTTCCATTTGGTTATTCAGTTCACTACTATAAATGGATAAGGGAGGCATTTCTCCACACTGTATAAGGCAGTCTCAGAAAGCTTAATCCTTCCTCAGGAAATGCCATTTTAATGGAAATTCTGCTTCTTGATTTTATTCTTTCTTTGCTCAGGCTTGTTAAAGTGATTAGAGTAAAACCCAAAGTAAACTGCATCCAAAAGAATTCCCCCTGTACCCAGCAAACAAAGCACAGCCCGCTGACCAAGCCCAGCTCCCTCTGTTACTGCAGATAACTACACCGAGGGATCTTTAAAGTCCTTGGAACAGGAACTGTATTAACAAAAACGAATTGCAAAGATGAGACAAAGCAAGCTAACAAATAAGCAACAACCACCACCTGCTCCGCACAGCTTTGCCAGAATACAAATGTTTGAAATCAGAAACAGCTGAAAAAATAGGAGGTGTTGGATGTTGTGAGAGGGTCGCTTGGTCCCATCACCTCTCATGCTAGTGCCCTGCCTTCTTGCCCACATTTCACTCTCCATCATCTTGGTGTGTACATCTTCAGCACACACAACCCTGAAACCTGGCAGCGGAAGTTCACTTGGACCACTCTTCGACCCCTCTCTTAGCCAGATCTTAGCTCAACTCCTGCTACTTCCCAAAAACATGAAGATCTTTATTCTGCCCAGACAATGTGACCTCTTGTCCATATACTTCAATTCAAGCAACTCTTCAAGCCCCCTGAAAACACACATTACACCATTCCCAGAATGGCAGAGGTGAAGATATYTCTGTGTTAGTCTGAGTTATTCCTCTTTATCCCCCAGTATTCCCTCTACRGTTCCCACCTTTTCTCCAACACATCAGATTTTAAATTCCTGCCCTCACATGCGATGATGTGAAGAATTTTGTCTTGTGTTTTTGTTCCATGTTACCTTCCCCTACTCTGTCAATAATGCCACCTTCAACACCTTGAGCAGCTGCTTCTTCCACAGAGGCTCCTACTGTTTTCGCTTTTCCTCTCTGCACTGATTTGCAAGGCCAGACTACACAAACTCATTGATATTCCTCCCTATRGCCGTCTTTCACTGCAGCATCTACAGCAAATTAGCAACGAGGCAGAGAGGCAGTTGGAGTTGGGATGTATCACAAACAGAAAGCTCTAATCACCCTAATCACACTACTCTAATACCAGACAATATCTTTCAGTACAAGTTAGCATATTTTGGGCACTGCTGCAATACATACAAGTTAAAAAAAAAAAAAAAAAAAAAGGTCTCACCAGTGGTGCTGAAACTCTTTAAGTATAGTTAAAAAAAAAGTAGTTTTTTTCTCTATAATCACTTCCAAATGCAACATCTTCTGGAGGATGCAAGACTAACTTGTGTAGAGTAGGGCATGCAGATAAGGTATGGCATGCAAACAACGTGAGAAGTTAAGAGCAGAGATGGCTAGATGTCAAATGACACGGAGCTGGGATAATATGGAAGAAAAAAAACATTCAAATGTTTGCTGATTGTTGCTCTTCCCTTTTCCTCTGAATTGAGAAAGATCACAGGCCATTCTGGCATGGCTTGTTACCATCTACAGCTTTGAATTCCAGGGGCTCTACACTAGTTTTTTTCCTAGTCAGTGGTTCCTGTCTTTCCAGAGAACAAAGTCTATAAGAAGTTGCTATCATTTATGCTCTGGTAGCATGCAGGAGACCTGTGGTGGTTCAAAAACCTCTTATAAAGACACTGAAACAGAAGCACATAGCTTCAGAAAAGAGCCCCAAAGAGCTTATAGTTTGAGTTTTAAAAGTTCTTTTTCACAGATAAGAATTAACTTAACAGTAAGAAGTGCTGGTTCTCATAGATTCGAACTTCAAACCGTATTTTATCAAGTTTCCCATACAAATGAAGTCACCCTTGGTTAATAATGTTAAGGAATGTCAGGCCAAAGCTAGGTTTTCTAAAGAAGTATACATGGTTTAAAAAAAACTAACTACTGCTTTGCTGCTCTAATGCTTTTTTTTTATTGTGCATGTAATGTGCACATAAAGAGATTGTACAAACAGACCAGAAAGAGAGTAGATACTCAAAGTGAGATTCTTCCTAGCTTTGACTCCAAACCAGATGTTCAGCCAGTCAAAGCTCTCTTTTCCAACAGTGCTCTATAAATCTTCCTTTAACGTTTCAGTAATTCTGTGTTTCCCTGTAAAGCTCTGCTCTGGAACAAATTCAGATGGGATTTCAAGAGGAGATCCCAGAGGCAAAAAGCAGCACAAATYCCTAGTGCTAGCCTGGAACCTCATTATTCAAATACAAAGGGAAGAATTAGAGTGAAGTATGATACTGGAGCTTTCTCTTTCAAGATTTTGTCTTTTTAAAGGAAAGTAAAACTGCAATGTAATAAGATCTTCCAGTTAATGCATCTAATTATGAAAGAGCAAAACTTCTACAGGTATTTTTAAAAATAATATTGTATATAAAGAAACAACAATAATTAATAACGATGTAAGAAGTCACCATCTGCATGATGTGACAGCAGGCTGCACCAAAGTTCAGCTGAACACTTCTAAGCCTGAAAAGTAAGAAATGCTGGAGTTGTTGTCAATCCCATTAATTATTTGTAGAGCAAACACATTGCATAGGTTGTTACTAAAGTTATCCATCATAGCATGACGATGTGAAATTTCCTGAACTCTCCAAATACACTTGGACATTTTGATCTCGTAATTTAATGCATATGAAAGTACTGTCATATGTTCTTGCATTCTTAAATCCAGCCTGCCAGGGTACAAAGCAAACCCTGAATAGCTTCACTGCCTTTCACTGAAGGTCCACGCACAGTCTTGGACATCACGAACTAACCGCTGTCATCAAGTGATTCTCCGCCTCGCGCTGGGAACCGTTCCACTTAAAGAGCGAGTCAAGTCCCCTTCATATCATACAGAAACTGTGACAGTCACAAATAGGTTGGAGAACTCATTTCTGACAGTCTCTTTGAACAGTCAGCCAGCCTCTGAGTGGGTTTTATAGCAAATGTGCTCCAGGATAAACAAGCTCCACTGCAAACTCTTTCAATGAAGAAACGAGCACCAARCCGAGAAGCACAAAACAACACACTGCAAGAGGTTATCGCCTCCCACCTTCCTCCTGCTTGGGCCACGCAGAAGACAAAAATGAGAAAAAGAAAATGAAACATAAGGGACACACAGAGGGAACAAAAGCCAAAGAAGAATCCCATTTTTATTTTCTCTCACAAACACTTTTCTTTCAGTAACACAATGTTTATCTTGCTCAGCCCCCGCGGGATGAGCTGATGGTCCCCAATACCAGCTCCCTGTCTAACAAGGCACCATACGGAGATTCCCCTAGTAATGGATAATTTGGTTTGAGGCAGAAGTGAGAAAGCAAGTAGGGAGCTTCCAGCACCTCATAAAAATGTATACACACATACAGTTTCTTAATTATTCATGTAGCGATCTACATTATTCACTGGAAGTAGTCACTACAGTTTCACTTCAACATGTTGAATATGCAAAAACCCTCTTCTGTTTTCTCTGCTCTTTCTCAAGCAAGAGACAGGAGCAGCTCTGATACCCAAATATAGGTTCAGAGGGCACATTCGCTTTCTGCTCCTCAAGGCAAACTCACTGTTGGATTTTCCTGCCCTTTCTGCCATATGACCAGATTAGTTCCTATACTTAAAAAAGCCACAGGATCCTGGCCTTTAAGAACACTTCTCCCYTTCTCTAGGAGTAAGTGAAGGTACCTCCATTCTCCCTTCCTTCTCCTTGCTTGGGGATGGCTTTTGGTCCCAGGTTTCTTCACCCAGTTTCCAAAGGGAGATGGACTTTGCTCCCTTGGTTCCCATAGAGAAGGGAGTTGCTTCGTGTCCTTTTATTCATTGAGCATTAAAAGTTTCTGCAGACTTGGGATTAACAAACACTAGAGAGGTCCCAGGCAGTGAGAACAGGGCTGTCACACAGCAGCCTGCTGTGCATACAAAGAAACCCTCGACTACAAGAGCCAGCAATGCAAGGAGAATTAAAAAGCACAGTTAAATAACCCTAAATCCTCATGCATATTTATAAACTACATCGCATCAAAACTAAATCAATACTCCACACTAGTTACATATGGCCTGAGAAGTAAGAGCAAGTAGCTTGTTTTGGCTTTAGCCCTTGTATTGATGAGACCCAGAAAATCTCCATCCACGAATAAATTTCAGGACTGAGAAAGGGGATTTCAAACTGCAACGTAGCAGGGTATGAAGGACCAGAAAGGAGAGGAGGGGTGGCCACCCGCAACAAGCAGACAGCACAAGGAACCTAACTGAGCCTTATTTAGGGAGAAAATTTTCGTGGTTAAACCAGTTTAAACTCTTCTGCTCCCACAACAGAGAGAAACGAAAGCACAGTTTTTGATTTATATTACACCTCTAAGTAACATTAGGTACATCCCACCACCACCGTTTTCTACCAGGAGTAACACATTCTGCGTGAGACTGTCCATGTGGGGGGACTTAGAGCAGTATAATATCTATTTAAATACACCTTTTTTGGCTTCCACTGGGGAAAAATACCTCTTGGTTGCCAGCAAGGCTTCAACTACAGCCTGTAGCTGCCCTTGTATTTCAACCTGTTTCTTCCTGAATGCAATATGAACCAAAAACATGGAAAAAAGGCCTATGAATGTAATATTGGAATCACTAGTCTGTTAGCAGGACGATGCTGARAGCATACTAAGTCTGTCTCATCTCAGTCCATCTCCAACAACAAACCTCTTTATTCAAGCTTAAGCTGCCACAAAGTTTAGTTGAAATCAATCTGAAGCTACCCAAAACATATTTAGTAGGCACATCAATGCAAGACTTAATGTTCTAAAATATGACCGTCCTGTCCTCTGTTTGATTTTATTAAACCATTTTTACTTCCCCATGCTAATGGACTGAAGAGCTACAAGCACAGTTAGCAGGGAGATGCGGAGGGACAATGATTTCAAATTTTACTGCTACATTTTCCCAGAATTATGATATCAGACCAACCTATAAACTGTTAAGACCCTACAAAACATCATTCAAAACATAGTACCTCCTGCTGTATAACATTCAGGCTATGATTTTATCAACATTTGCCTCTCTGTCACACTGAACTACAACTCTTCTATGGGATGAAATTGTGAATGAAGAGAAATTCCATTTTTCTGCTGTAAATACCGGGAAACTCGCTCTTCGGCTTTGTGTAATAACCGTGAGGCACAGAGTCCAGCCTTCCACAGCAGCTACGACAGCACGCTCTTCAGCTGCCAGTTACTTCTTTCCCATGAGGTTTTAATTAGGTAGCACATCCAGATCTCAGAAACACAGAGCAGCTGCATCTGAGAAAGCACCATCTTCTTCACTTTATTTGTACAGTTTGAGCAAACTTGCAGCCTTTCCGTGCTTCAGTAACTGTATGTTTTTGGATGGTGCCTTTAAGCATGCAACCACACTGTTGCCCTTGACTTACAGGGGCCAAATCAGATTCACTACGGAGGAATACATTTTTGCTTGGTTGGACTTCTGAAGTGATTTGTAGTGATCTTCTGGTCTTTTTTTTTTTTTTTTTTTTTTTTTTTTTTTTTTTTTTTTTTACTGGTTTGTTTCAAATGCAGTTTTGATTATTTAGTATTGTTACTTCAGCTGCAGTATTGAGAAGTCCACAGTCTTTCTAAGGAAATAACTTTTTCCCATCAAGTGAAAGACATTAATTCTGAGCTGCTTTCACAGGCTGAACCCCYAAATGGGCTTTGATGCTCTAGGGGATGTAGAGGCCAACACCAGGAGCTCCTGCCTGCAACTGATCCTGAATATAGCTGAGCTCCTCCAAATTTATCTGCCCAAACCAGCAAAAAGTGGCCTCAAAAATAAAGATAAAAATCTTGCTTGCATGAATTTATACTTTATATCCTCCAGCAGGTCTATAGCTGACAAAAAAAGCTGATAAAAGAAAAGCACTTTTGATGTTGGTGTTTTCAGAAAAAAAATATTTTCTCTAATCACTGTGAAAAGAGTACAAATCTCTGCCATCTTTTTGCTTAACAGAGCTCAGCAGTGTTTACGTTTCACTTGAGAGGAAATATCTGTTTCCATTATTTCGGTGCCCCTTAATCACTCCTCCTCTACTTTCTTCTCCAACTTAAAACACTGAATCAGATGCATTGCCTTACCAATGTCTGCGAATTACCAATCACCCATTGGCAGGATTGATCAGCACATCTCGCATTTGCTACAGTCAGAATGAGACAGCAATAGCTGGCAAATAGACTGTGAAGACTGAAAAACGAGATTAACTGGCTAGCCCCATCCAGATCAAGTTATCTGCTGCCTCGTTCGCTTTCTGTGAAGCTTCCCAAATGCAGCAAACTGAATCTCCTTAATTTGCAAGGCAGGACTGATACATGGCTCCATTAAAAAAAAAAAAAAAAATCAGAAAAAGCAAGTAATACATGGAAAAGAGGTCTTGTCAAATAGACTTGAAGAGATTTCAAGTCTACTTAATTAAGATAACTGTGTTGACATAACAGACTGGAAATTCTGTAAAATATTGCCTCAGTATCAAAATTATATTTTCTTCCCCGTCCCCCCAAAAAAATAGTACAACATGAAATAAAATTGCAGCACTTCTTAAAGGGATCAAAAGCTGATGAACTAACAGTGAAATTTTCTAGTTAATTCTGATAGAGGGCCAAGAGTATGCAGCATTTTCCTCTAGGATACATCAGAAAATAATAAATCTTCAGTAAAATATGCAGACAATACAAAGGTTGAATTGTAGCAAACGGTAAAGCTAGCAAAGATAGCTCTGAAATCTGCACAGATCGTGGTGGGCACAGTCATTTCACGTGAATTCAAATGCATCACAAGACATCTCAAAGCACAGAATACACACACACACACACACATACATATATATTTATGTGTGTGTACATATACATATATATATATATATATATATATATATATATGCAACACAGTAGACTACTTTCTAGAAAATAACTGTGAAAAGGCTTTCGGCCATGGTTAATAACTAAGGGTTACCTCTAATTTAATGCCGTGGGGGGAAAAAATGGCTAGCAAGAATTTTTATGTACCTATGTAGAAAACTGAGCAGGGCTAGAGAAACAGCATCACCTCTGAACAGAGCACTGATGAGACCACTGCTGTGATAATGCCAGTCCAGCTGAGGTGTGCACGCATAAGAGGGCTGTTCAAAATTAAAGGAGAGTTGTGAGACGACGGCCATGAATTATTCAGGGCCTGAAAAACATGTCTGACAATGAGAAATGAATGGAAATCAAACTATTTCATTTACTACAGAGAAGGCTGAGGCAATTTGATCAGGGTCTTCAGTGGAAATCTAACACTAGATGGTTCTTTAATCTAGCAAACAAAAGCACAGTGAGAACCCAATAGCTCATGTTGAAGTCAGTGAACTGGAAATAAGATACATTTTTAATAAGGATGGCTAACCAGGGAAACAAATACATTCTCTATTGCTTAGTATCTTTAAATCAATATTTGGTATTAAAAACAGGCTGTGGAGCAACCACAAGTTACTGGATAGAGATTTCTCTAGGTAAATATATATCTATATATATAGCATTATGTAGCAGATCAGACTAAACAGAAACTCTTCTGGCTATAAACTTCTTAATTCAACTCATTCCACTTGCTCCAATTCAAAAAAAAAAAAAAAAAGTATGCTATCCAATAGTTATACCCATTCCCCCTCACACCATTAATTCCCCCCTCTTCCCTTCTAAGCCTCCAGACAATTCTGTAACTTCAGCAATTATTCCTCTTAGACATAACAAGAACCTAGATGTTATCACTGACAGTTTAATCTTTTTCAAGAAGAGTTTTAATTTGTAGAGAAATTATATTAGAACTAGTGCCTCTAAATATAAAACTACTTTCAAATCTATGTTCATTTTAATATTTCAGAGCAGTGGAGTTGCTCAAATCCTCAGGTGATTAGAAAGAAGAATGACACTTAAGATAYAGTCATTGAGATTGCACTTTTTCCCCTAAAGGAAATGTCCTTTCCACTGCTGCAATGACAACTTGCATGCATGCTGATCCATGTAGACAAAATCCATCTCATTAGAAAACTACAGTTTATAAAAGAGTTATTCGGTGATTAGAGTGCAGGTTTGTTGCATGCCATCTTTTTCGGTCAGAGGGTTTTAAATCAGCTAGTCTCCTTTCCATCGCCACACTCTCAAGTTATCCCATAGTTACTGTAAACTTACTTYTCCTGCCCCACTTTTCCTTCCTTCCAAATCACTCTAGCCTTGCAGCCTTGACATATTGCTGTTCTCAGTAATGAGGCATTTTTTATTATTTTATTTTGTAATTGTATTTTTTTTTTATTGCTGCCCTTAGGAATAAGGCAATGGTAGTGATGTGAACGGACTCGTCTCTTTGCGGTGGAAGACTCATCATGTGCAGGAGCACCCACATGTGCAAACTTGTGCCTGCACAGTTACTCCACGGGGCCGGGATCCTGGGGGCTCTCAAACAGGGGAAGGGGGCAAAGCTAGTTTAACTATTTCCACTTTCTCAGGGAGATGGCCATAAGAAAAACAAAGATGGGCTGAGATACRAAAGCTCAAGAAAAACAAAGTCTCAAAACACAAAATAGAAATACACCTTGGTATACAGCCCTGCCATATGTACTCATTTGAAAAAAATAGTCATTTTATCATTTATCAGATCATTTATCAGACAGCTGACACATGTATGTATCTACACACAGAGGATGTCTAATAGATGTATCACATCACTGTCTGATGAGAGTCAATTTTAACATTTTTAATACAAAAAAAATCCTCCATCTCACACATTCCGTGTAAAATAAACACTCTGCACAGACATTCATCTTCTTTCCTCAACTGACAGAGCCTTAATAAACTATTTCTCATGGTCCCAGCTCACAGCCTGCTGCCAGTTCACCTATCGATATTACACAGCTGCCTTTTAAAGGCATCATCTGCCATCCAGGTTTATTGTGCTGAGCACCTTTGGAGACAACAGGGCTCTTGAAGGACTGTAGAGTGGACGTGGAACAGGCAGGCAAATGTCTGGAAAGGAGGAAGGCTCCAAACGCAATTTACCCCTGTAATCTCAGATTATTGCTGTCCTAGCACACCMGAGTCACAGTAACGAAAACATGACTATGGTTCTTCACATCCTTTGAGCAGAGGTTCAGACAATAATTATGGTTCTATCCTGAGCATACCTCTCTACCTTAGTTCTCCAATTACCTCCTATCCAGTGCTAATAATTCTAATATTTAAAAACCTTAAAAGAGATCGTAACATGGCTGTGTAAACAAAAAAGACAAAGTCCCAAACTTCTCCAAGTCCTCAACGCATGCCTGCTTGCTCTGGATCAGTAATGATCTTGTCGACATTGAACTTATGAATACTATTCAATTTTATGAATTCCACCCGGATCTTCACCAACTGCAAGCTCCAATTTGTTTTCTGAATGTAATCTCAACTGTAAGAAGTGATCTGCGCGTTCACCTCAGCTGTGCAGCCTGTATATTGAGCTAAACCACACACAAACAAGTTCATCTCTCTCAAAAGTTGCTAAATGAGATGGTCTCTTATTCAAAATGAAGTGCTACCAGCCTTCCATTCCCCCAAAACAATGAAATCTAGAGTACTGCTCTGCCAGGTGAGATGGTCAGCAAACACCGGGAAAGGACTTCATTTAGCTACAAAGCCTGGTGGGAAAATACACCCGAGGGCAGGGAGGACACGGCAGGAAGGACGGGAAGTCCCCCAACCTGGTCGCTCTACAAGTGCACTGTTTGGTCAGGGGAAATTCCTGTAGGGACCTACCTATCTAACCACAACTGACTAGCTGAAGATGGTGAATCAAAATCCAGCTTCCTATATATTACTCCTTAGAAGTGAGACCTCACATATTCCACCCCTAAGCTCTCAGGAAAGAACAGTAGCTGAGAAAACACAGGGACTTAAAGAGAAACTAGGAAGTTGACAAATATTACCTATTTTCAACCAAGCAAAATATTTTCCATCTCTCTCTTAGGAAACAGGCATGCCAACACAGACAGCAGTGCCATGGTGTGTTGCACCAGGTCACATCAGTAGCATTCAACCTTATCGGGTTCTCACAACAGAACTCCTCCAGCAGCTGTGACAGCTTCCCACAAATTGCCTTTGCACAGAGACAGGAAGTTAAGGAGAATATGAAGCAGAAAGGGAGCTAACATGGTGGGGGAGAGGCTGGGAGTGAAGAGGTGGAGGTTGTTCCTGTGCAGACTGTAAGCAAAGATCACAGGAGCTGTGTGGGCCCCTCTGCGGGACCACACTGTTGCCAGATGTCAGCAGAACACCTGGGACGAGCAGAAACACAATGTGAGCAGGGGGAAAATATCCCAAGCTAGCTTCACTCCACTCCATCCRTTGCAGTCACGTCTACCAAAACCTCCTGAAATCTCCATTCATCACCTCCCTATTTTAAAACTAATCAATACCACTGCAGGACAGCAACTCTCCGCGCAAGTAGAAAACAAGATAGCCTAGAGCCCTTGGAAATRCTGCCTGCTCCTTAGCAGCTTGATACCGGCTCTGCTGCTAGGTCTGCAGCACGCGCTGCCGGGGCTGGAGCGCTGCCTCAAACGCTGCAGCCGCGGCAAGTGCACGGCTTCCAGCAGCTCAACCAGCCTGCAGCATGGATCAGAGAAGGAGCCCCCTCTGCTTGCTTCTTTACAGCTGTGAAAAGTATGTGTACATAGACAAAGTGTTTAATGAAAGGAAAGCACTCCCTTCCTGAAGGAGTTTGCGGGGAAGCAGGACCTACTAGCTATATTACATGCAGTGAGCGCTTGTGTTGGGAGACAAGTGTTGGAAGGGAGAGAGACTACTTCAGAAATATAAGAAGGTTCARTCTCCAGCCATGTCCACACACACACAGAGCACTTCAGCTGCAATTGGCTTCAAGTAACTTGTAGTAGCCAGGTGGCTAAAAGCTAGAGAGAAAGAGGCTCTACTCAGGACAGAGACCTGTGCTCATAGAGAACACATAACCAAGTGCTATCCAACTACCCAAACACGGGTGTTAGTGGTTGGTAAGAAAAGCTAGGAAAGAAGTTAACTAACCTAGGCAAGTCAAGACAGAAAGTGGCACAAGTCCAACAGTGGAAGGAAAAGATGAGAAACCACTTCTGCGCCCTGCTGACCCTGGGAGCTTTTCCAGATTTACAGTTCCTACAGTAGATGACACAGTGGTTCAATGTCAGAGCCTGTTTGAATCTTGTCACTACAACAGCTTACTCTGATGCTACTTCTGGAGGAGATACGCCCACTGGGAATTAAATAACTTAGCACAGAAAGGCTTTATAACAATTCTGCCCTCTCCCTTGTCCAGTTCTCTTGCTACTAACATACACGCTTAAAATAGCTGAGTAACCACATATGCTTCTAAGACAAATCATAAGCCTTTGTATTAAGTTTTACCGACCTTATATGTAAATCAGCATATAAAGCTTGGTAGCCCATTCAATTACTAGAGCTGTCATCTATCCTGTGCCTTTCACAGCGATCTGGAGCCCGTAACAGGTTCATAAACAGCTCAGAAGGAAGATGACTGCTGTAGATTTCACTTAACTCCTTATCTATCTGCTTTACACAGATTAAATGACTGTCATTAAAATGCTTGAAGTAAGCCTTTGATCATAAACTTCCCATCATTTTACAGTTATTGAATGTGATCCCTAATGAATCTTTTTCTGCCATATTCCTCTGCCTTCTCTTTCCCACCTTGCTCTGCATAAGTCCTGGCTCCTGGGCTTTTAACGCAGCTGCTTTGCATGCCAGACTGTGGCACCTCCTCACAGCATCAGATTGTATCTGCTGATTGCCCAACCCAAAGGAGTGGAGGAACTTCACTCGGGGTGGGGTCAAAAGGAGAGAGAAAATAATCCACAAGACACAAACCACACAAAACAGTCTTCACACATTCACTGCACAGCTGCGTGTCTGCAATTCTTTCACAATATCCCTTTCTCACAGCAGCGGAGGGCCTGAGCACGCTGCGGCACCAGAGCGAAGGGGGGGAACTGGGGCAGTGCGCTCCCTCACCCTGTAAAGAAAAACCATCGGTTACTGTCTCAGAAAAGAAGTGAGAGGAAGAAAAGCACTACTGAGATCAGTGAATTTTCTGCCACAAAGCACCAGATTTAATCACCTCTGATGAAAGGATATGCCAATCGGGTGAGGTGGCTCTCTGCAGCGCGCAGAGGTGGGGAGGCAGCCAAGCTTGTATTGATGTGCACTCCCCAACACAGACAGCAGACCAGAGCCGCTGGCCAACGYCTGAGCACGGCAAGGGTAAAGCTGCTGGTAGATCCTGGAAAAACATCCTAAGGCCAGGTCAGAAGCAACCAGTGAAAATAGAGGGAGATGTAAGGTCAAAATGACCTGGCCAAGAGAAAGAAGGTTGCTGATAATTAAGGAGAACAAATGGTCACTGACCT
Organism: Rhea americana; assembly: GCF_003343005.1. Taxonomy (NCBI): domain Eukaryota; kingdom Metazoa; phylum Chordata; class Aves; order Rheiformes; family Rheidae; genus Rhea; species Rhea americana. The sequence goes on along the minus strand of NW_028185039.1, from coordinate 1,489,864 downwards.
GCAACAGCTAGTTGAGATGGGGCACCCCAAAGGTCTCAGGGAAGTAATCAYTCTGCAGTCAAAATTTTGCTCCAAACTCAATGGGGCTACAAAACCTGTGATTAAATGTAGTCCTAAGTCTAGTCTGGTTTCTTGCACTAGTCTAAGTCTTCAGAAATCAAAGGAACTTACGAGGAGTCTCCACAGAAGGGCCAGCAGGGTGATCCTTCAAGCATCAGGATACAAACGACAAACAGATGATGTCTCTTTATGCATTAGACATTCACAAAAGTCCTTGAAACCTTACATATTCTCTTTGAGAATAAGACTTAAAAAGATGTTCTGAAACATTTGAGAAGAGTTTTGTTAGGGAAATCCCTTGTCATTAGGCACAACAGAAAGTGCACACCTTAGAAGTTCACATCTGGCTGTCTTTCTAAGTAACATGGAAGGACTCCAGGTCGAGTAGCTCTTATCCTTTGATAATCAGCAGACACAAAGGGAAATAAGTTTGTCCTTCCAGTGGCCAGACATAGGAGAGGAAAAATACCATTCAGTGCTCCAGGGGAAGTGCAGGCTTATTTCAGCTGTTAATTCCATAGAAAGTCACACGAAAGTGTTAAATTGAATGCTGAAAAATCACATGTTTGATATGGAAAAGGCCTATTATGTCGACTTGCATAGTCCTTGCCAAAGCAGCACATTGACTAATATTAATCATTCTGTGTTCTAATTATCTTATCATTATCGCAATTTCCCTGATGATCAGCTTATTTTTTCCATTTGCTGTTGTTCAGTGGTTTTGAATGATGCAGGCTATATGACTTGGACCACTTCTTTGCCATCCTAGTGTTTCCAAAGAACGTACCAAAGGATGTTTTATTATCTCGCTGTATCATTCCCTTGTCATACTAAGGCATACTTAGTATTYTTAAGCAAGAGGATGTGAAGAAGATGCTCCTTTGCTTCTGCCGCTGTGAGTGGTTATGCGTGGAAACRGGCATGTTGTGAAAACCACCCAGATAGCCCAGTGCTAACCTCTCCCAGGGCTCAGTTCTGGCAGCACCAAGCGCGGCAGTGCTGGCTATGACGGGACAGCAGGACACAGGATCTTTCCTATTGCCCAGTTGGAATGAGACYGCCTTTGTAATTGCAGCAGAACAAGAAAGGATTTTAATTTATTTTCCGCTGTACTCCAGAGAGAAAGAGGCCAGATTTACCCAGTGGCCTCATTCTACCCCTAAACGTGAATTACTTGCTGCAGCAGATTACACGGGGAGCAGATAGAAGCAAAGACACAGACAAGTCCCTTGAACCAAGGAAGCAATCAGTCCTTTCTACCTCATCGCCCTCATGTACATATAGTGACATTTTAATTAGCTTCCCCTATCTCTGACAGACATCCTGGGTCACACAGAGAAACCACCTTTCACTTCCTACCCGCACAAAATTCAGCAGCTAAA
>NW_028185039.1:1485835-1488362 GCF_003343005.1 Rhea americana | reverse complement strand
AAAAAAAACAACAGTCCCTTCTTACCCAAGCAATTCAATTACTTGTCAGACAGTCCTAAGAATCCATTAGAGAGGAGTATATTCTGCATTTGCTGTGGAAATCTCCCGGTGATCCTATCTGCCTCTCAGTTCAAACTCAAAGCTCAATTGTTTTTCCCTGGCAGTATGAGGAGACTTCAAGCAGCATCAAAATCTTTTCAGATGGGGAGAGTCATCCTTTCATTTAGGATTTAAAAGAATACGAGAGATTTATGGATAAATTGAAACCATAAGAGGAATGGCTATGGGGCAACCTCCTGGATTGTGGAGGGCTTTGAGCTAACTGCTCCACGTAGTGAATTCAACAKTATCTTGATCTGACTGCCTAAAGAAATAAATATTTCAGGAGCAGCCTTGCCCAGTAACAAATTTCCAAGCTACCATTGAGTAAGCTGGTAAAAGCGCATCATCCCYGTAACTGTCATACACACCTAAAGGGCTCAGTCTCTTTTTGATCCCCTGGAAACATATAACATCAATAAGGAACATAAAGTTGAACAGAATGGGCAAGGAGCTGGGAGAGCAATGGATGAAAAGGGGCTCAGGAGGAGTACACTGGCAAACTGAYCAGCAGGACTTTTCTAGGGTGTCCAGTTTTTCCCTAAGATGACTGAGACACGGGTGTAAAAATCTCCAGGTAGAAAGGTAGATCTGCCTTCTAAGTGGGTACTAATAACAGCAGCATCATACTCGGAAGATATCAGAGACCCTAGGAAAGCGGAAAAGTTAAACACTGTACATTCAATCCCTCAGATTACTTGGATCTAGRAACAAGTCTCTATGTGACATCAACAACACAACCACTAGGCAGCACCAGGGAAAATCTTTAGTGTTTTATACAGTCACTATTCCTTTTCATAATCTTTCTGAAAAGGACTCCAATGAATGTCTGTGATATTGCCAACTCCTTTATTTCAAATTCTGTGAACCTTCAAGGAACAGACTGGTAACTGCTATGTCCAGGGAAGCACCTGCAGGCTGCACCCTCCATCTCTTCTTCYTTCTTAACAGCTACATCCCTCTCTGCTCTGCCACCTTTGCAGTTCCTCTGACCACTCTCCAACCTGATTCTGTTGAAACAATCTGGGTGATGTTTTCATTGAATGCACTTATATCAAGTTATGTCTACATATAAATACAACTGTGTGCATTTTAACAATTGTGTGCAAACATACATATGTAATTAAATTCACTGGTTTTGCATTTAAATGTTCAGGTGGCCTCACCACTGTAATATTAATCATAATAGTTTCCATATAACTAATCATGCTTTCTCTTGCACAYTGGCCATATCAACTACAAACTCCAAACCCAGACTCCTAATGAAATGTCCTTACAGTCAACAACTCTAGCTGTGGTGGATCTAGAAGGAAACCAGTTCCAGAGCTCAGCTCCCTTATGAAGACTGCTTTGACAACAGCTTTTTACATCCCTCTTCTCACAAAAATGAAAAAAAATTTCCATRATTACTACTGATTACAACTGTGGTAGTATTGTACAGAGAAARAGAATGTATCCACTGGAAGATGACCAAAAATACACGAGAGGATTTCTGTAGAGATCGTCCATGCTGTGCAGCCTTCACATTGCTATGTTTTCAAGTTTTTCATCTCACTAGAGCCACAAGCACAATGAACCCCCTTTTCAAAAGTGGTGTCTTTGTGCTGAAAGGTCACGATCTTGACTGAACATCTTATGGCGTGTCCAACACACACAATATTTTTTCAGGGGATTTTTATTTCGAGTGTCTTGCCAAAAATGCAAGGAACAGGCASAGCTTCTATATTATTTAAGGATATACACAGTTTAAACATTAATCAGAGGAAGAAGCAGGGTTCTTGATGTGCCAAACCTCCCGCGTGGGTAAACGGAGAGAGAGATGTGTCAGACCACCAAGGCTCTCTCTCAACCTCTATTTATCAGAATGGGGCTTAACAGACACATTGCACCACTTCACATGGCACTGCTGGTTTAAAAAGAGTAGAAAGGAAAAAGTTGCCTCTCTGCCACATTTCCAGCTCCACTTCCCGCTCGGACAGGAGTGCAGAGCCGACCACCTCCGCTGCAGCAACGGAGAGCACCAAGGTCCCCTCCTGCTACTTGATCTAATTCTTTGGGGGAAATCAGCTTTCTTTTGGTAGCACTCTGCCTCCTGCTTCGAATAGGTGACAAGTCAGGCTGTTCAGAGAAAAAGGTTCTGGGATGTGTAAGGTAACGCATTAATCTGTCACATATTTGGATCCCCTGGCAGARGGCACATAAGAAAATGAGCTTCTCTGAAGAACGCTGCCCTTCTCTCAGCAGCTCAGCATCTTCTCCTTCTCCCATGTGTATTTTAGCAATATTGCTACTCCTGCCCACTCTTCACCGTCATATGTAATGGGTAGAATTACTCATCTCCTCCAAAAAAAAAAAAAAAAAATTGCTACTCCTGCCCACTCTTCACCGTCATATGTAATGGGTAGATTTTCTCTTCTCCTCCACAAAA
>NW_028185039.1:1482680-1485795 GCF_003343005.1 Rhea americana | reverse complement strand
GCAGCTGAACTCCAACTCCATTTCTTTTCCATAATCTAGGTAATGCAACACTGGCCTTTTGCCTCGCAGAGACTGTGCCTAGCAGTCCGCATACCAAGTAGTGAAGGAAAAACTCTGTGTTGTAACTTCAGTCTCCTTATCAGAAGGATACAAGCGTTGAAGAACACCACRGAAAAACTCCTACTTTACATAGACCAGTGGCAAAAAGCCAGAGCAGAACAGAAGCAGCAGCAAAGACAAGGGCAGCAAGAAACCGTGATCTATTATTTTATTTTAATCAAAAACTCAAAAGTAATTGGGTCATCAAACAAAGGCTGAAATGATAACTAGTAATGAAAAACTAAAAGCTGCACTGGGAGAGAGCTGCGACTTGTGGACGTGGTGTTTATTCATAGAAATCACGGAAAAGTACAAAGCTTCCGTAAACAAACCTTTTCAAATGTTATTTTCCCTAAGGTTCTAAACGACATTTTTGTTTTGTCTTTGTGACATCACAATAAAATTCAAAGAAGCAGAAGAATAATAGAAAATGAAGAAAGAACAATTGGAAACTAATTCCTGCCATCAAATGAATACATAGAAAAAACTAGGAAACTACAAAGGGACAGCCAGGCTTCTTATCATTTCCTGAAACTTTTTTTTTCCTTTGTGGGGTTATAAATAAGATTAGAGGCACTTAAAAGCAAAGCCTCTTTTTAAAATGGTTGTTTCTAGCTGCTCAACCTGGCTTTCATGGGCAACATGGTTCTGCAAAATCAGTAAAACCTTCTTCTTGCACAGGAGCCTTCTATAGTTCCTACTAATATTTTGTCTATTTTGACATCTACCGTTATATGTTGTTATGAGGGGGCATTTTATAAACAAAATTATTTGTCTGAAAATTTAACTTGTAGCTGGAATTACTCTGGCGTTCTCTTACCTCCCTGTTCTTCTTACCACACAACACTAACAGAGCGGTCTCTGTCGCCAGACTTCATGCTCCTGAAAGCTCTCCACCCACCTCAAGGACCAGCAGCGATCCCCTCTTTGGTGCAGAAGTATCCTGATCTCCATTTTTACGCTTGTCGCCAATTTTTCYGTGCTAGCACAGATGTCACTGCGTAAAGCCTGCGCCTTGTGTATACCGGTCCAGCGACCTTTCCCGGGGGCCATCCCCCTTCCCCAGCTCCCCTCTCCCATTCGCTCCAGCAGCGCAGCGGGTTCCCCGTGCTCAGGTAGCTACGCTCAGTGCAGTGACCTTTCCCTGCTTCAGAGTWGTTTGGGAAAGCCAGTGGCCACCCTTCCTCCCTTCTACTCATTAAATAAGCTGTGTGAAACAACACAACTGCTGATATTTTCAGGGATAGAGGAAGTAGTACATTAATGAATTTATTATGGATTTTTCTCGTTAAATGTATTATGCAAATGTTAATCAGTTTCTGCAGAACTTTGTGAAAGGCACTGCATGAAATAAACAGTGCTGGCTCTGGCAGCAAAACCCAGAGCTTCAGGTGCTTAATATGCAGTGTGCAAATTCCTTTAAAACAAATTTTTTTTAAAGGGCATGTTGTTAAAATTTCCCTGCACAAACGCAAGTCTGTGCACTCCTGGTCTCTAATGTTAACAAACATTAGCAAGCCTGTACTGTGCATGTCCTTGTTTTCTCAGACATCCACCACGCACATCACATTTATCAGGTTCAGTAAGGCCAAGAAACAACTTTTTGAACTGTCTAACAACAAATCCAAAACTTGATGGCATGTTTATGCTTCTCCTCTCTGATTCCAAGGAAAGTTTCTAGTTACTCTTAATTCCAGTAACTTCAATGTATTCTGAATTAACATGCACAAATATTTGCATGGCCTCAGCTAATTGGAGTCATATAGTCCTCTAAGCTCAGTGCATAGCAAGTGTTACTCTCCTTCCACTTTAAACCAGATCTAGGACTTTCTCCAGTATTAAATCCACATGCACAAGATACCAGATGTTTTCTCCCACATAACAGATATAATCCTTTTAGACAGCACAGCTTATAGGCGCATTTTACAGGTAGTTCTTTTCCCTGGGATTAACTTGGGTCAGACTTTAGCATACACCCTCCGCAGTCTACTGTGACCACCGGAGATACCCACACAGTAAAGCGGCGTGACCGTCGTTTAACCTAACTAGCTCAGGCAATAACAGAAGGGAAGATGTAACAGCAGAGATTTTTGTTCACGCTAACAACCGAAGTACAAGCTCAGTGACTCTACGGCGCGGCTTTTCTAATCACTAGCGTGTTACAGCTGGTGACACAGCATCTCCCATGCTGCTGTTATCCACAGTAGCCAGATTCAATCAGCCCAGGTTGCAATCACAGCCAYCTCGCTGTGCGCATATACTCAAATGTCTCAAATGTTCTAGGGAGGCATCACACAGCTCTGATTTGCCATGAATGGCCAGCCATAGTATCTAGGTTTTATGCCTACGGTGAACACTGGAGGCATTTAGGTCACAGGGAAACTCTTGAAAGTGTCAAGGTAGCTGCAAATGCCTGAAAACATATTTGCAATGAGGTTGCAAACTGGAAATGCAAATCCCTGAGTCAAACGCTTGTGCTATACTTGAGCTACTGGGCCAGCAATTAATGGTAAATGGTACAAACWTAACCAGGGTGACACAGACATTTATCACCCACAAACTACTTGGTGTTTTGGGTAAAACTGTGGAATGATCCAGAGAGTGGTAGTAAGTACTTTCTGCTGATACATACTTGAGCAGATATACGCCTCCTTACACCAGTGAAAACTTAGCGCAGTCTATCAAATATGGAAGAGACTGTAAAAAATAAGCAATAAGTCTGATAACACTTGGCACGAGTCTGAGGGAAGGATCACAGATTGCTCTGTTCCTTGGCCGCTTCCATACATTGCCACGAAGCTCAGTGTAAGGGATGAGAGGGGCAGACACCTTCATATCAGATCTTCTATAGACCTGAGCTGCACTTTGTGCTTAGCTGATCTTATTTTTATTATGTCTTCTGCTGAATATTCTCAGTTATTCTATCTTGTAATTAAATCTCTCTGAATTACAAAAAGCTGCTCCTTCAGTGAAGGAATTTTTGCCTTGCCAAAAGTTAAACCTGCCTGAAGAGACA